>NW_026129872.1:0-32478 GCF_022985175.1 Labeo rohita | reverse complement strand
TCTGTCACAATACGGTTTGTTGTTTCAGATAATGCAGCAAACATGGTGAAAGCTTTGACTGAATATGGGCACATCCGTTGCGTGTCCCATATGCTTCACTTGGTGGTGATCAAAGCACTGGAGAAGGACAGGGTTGGAACATCCCTTCTCTCCAAAGCCAGGATCATATCTGGCCATGTTCATCACTCAAGCAAAGCCAGCAACAGACTACATGAGCTGCAAACACAGTTGAACCTCCCCCAGCACACGCTCATAACAGATGTAAAAACAAGGTGGAACTATACATTCTACATGCTCCAGCGGCTGGTGGAGCAGCGCAGGGCTGTGCAGATTATGACACAGGAGTCTAACATGGGTAAAGCTCCAACAATCATCTATCCAAATGAGTGGGGGTTAGCATCAGACATGCTCACTGTTCTTAGTCCTTTTGAGGAGGTCACACGGGCGCTCTCAAAACACACCGCCTCCATCTCTGAGGTCATCCCCCTCCTGCATGGCCTGTGCTCCATCATCAGGTCACTGCATGCTGGTGAGGAATCTGAGGATGAACCTGATCAGTTCATGGATGGTGATGACGATCAGGACGCCACAGTGGGGCTGGGCCAAGATGTTGCGGCTGAGTCCAGGGAAAGGTTAGGCACAGCAGCAAGGAAACTGGCAGCCAATCTGAGCAAAGAAATAAAATGGCATTTCGAACCAATTTTTGCAAACTCCACATTTCTGCTTGCCACTCTCCTTGACCCCAGATATAAGGCCAGCTGTTTTCCAAACAATGTTGATGTGGAGGCACTAAAGAGGACATTACTCCTCAGGATGGAGCTCTGTGACCCTGTGGCTACACCTGCAAGAAACACAGAAGAGACACCTGCCACCAGCAACACTTCAGTCTTGTCTTTCCTGCAGAAAAAGAAATCGGCTATTCCAATGAGGACACATTTACCATCAGGTGATGTGGAGGCCTACCTGGCAGATGGGGACATCAGCCTTACCGATGACCCAGTGAAATACTGGTCAGGCAAGCTTCAGTGCTGGCCCAATCTTACATGCTTTGCACTGCAGCATCTCAGTTGTCCACCTACAAGTGTCCAGTCTGAGCGTGTTTTTAGCACAGCTGCAAATGTGGTCAGTCCACAGCGTGCAAACTTAGACCCTAGCCATGTGGAACAACTGGTCTTCATTAAAGTCAATGCAGATCTGAAAAACAGCGTCGGACTATTTGATCCGTAGAACACAGTCCCCGCCCTCTCTTTCTGTTTCTCTCTGACTCACTCACTCCACACACATACCTGGTGTGGAAATAAAAAAAATATAAAAAAAGAACCAAAAAAATAAATAAATAAATAAAAAATCACACTGCTCAAGGTAAAAAAAAGAAAGTTATGTTGAAATGAAAACTCTTGTTCATTACATTTTACTTCATAATTGCAACCGCATGTGTTGTATTCATTGTTGCAAAACTTGTTCTGTATATAGTTCGTTTGTTATCATGATCAAAACCACTGATCTGAAGCTCAATGCTGATGCTGTCATGTAAATAGTTTTCTAATCAGCAATAAATATAACAATTTCTGATCAACCCATATCAATTGCATGCTTAAAATAACATACCGGTTAAAGCCCCGCCCATTTCAAGACAACATGACCCACTTCCAGGTTAAATCCCACCCACTTCCGGGTTAGGCCCCGCCCACTCCGAGTACAGATACAGATAATTCATATGGTTAACAGATACAGATACAGATAATGCTGTACTCGCTCATCCCTAGTGTTTATCATATAATTTCGTTTTATTGTAATGTGTGTCTATGTGTGTAATATGTTTACATGAAACAGAAAAGAGGCAGTTCTGTTTGATATAATATTTAGTTTCATTGTAATGTATGTACGCTCCCTGAACTGCATTTTTGCAGCTATTAATACGTTTAAATGAAAACAAAAAGAGGCAGTGGTGTTTGATATCATATTTGGTTTTACTGTAAATACAGTGAGGAAAACTGCAGTAGCCAAGGCAAGCTGACTGACGTTATCAAGTACGGTGTTGTTCCATTTGCAGAATAACTGAACACTTGCATCATCCCGTTATCGGAAGTTTAGATTCCCGAGTAGAACTTGTGAAGTCTGAAAGTCGCTTGCAGTCCTACGTCGCCAGACTATTTGCCTAATCTTCACGATACTTTAGACTGCAATGGAAATGCAGACAGCAACCGGTCTGGGGAAAAAATGTTCCTGGGACAAATTGTTCCTGGTAGTTTTGGTGGAAAAGCTACATAATATCTCCACAATAACTAGTGTTACGTTCCCCTTCGGTCTAGGGGTTTAGGAGGGGAAGTAGCAAATGAAAAAAAAAAACATAAATAATAATATTTAAAAAAAAAGCAGCAAGAACACACTTCAGTCCTCTGTCCCAGAGTGAAGATGACACCAACTTAGATATTTACAAGAGAACAGGTTTATTTGCAAAAAAAAGGGAACAATAAATTTAACATAAAAGAGATAGGGAGCAATGACTCAGGAGAGAGCAAGGCCTAAAATAACAAACAAAAGGTTAAACTAACTAACTAACTAATTTTAGGAAGCAACTAACTTGCCTCAAATGTCCAAAAGAAAAGAGAAATAAACAACATAAAACTTCCCTCTACTACCTAATTGAACCAAAAACAGGGATGAAGGAGAAGTCCAAAGAAAAAGGCACTCTCTCCCTACGCTTCCCACAACAATATACAGATAACAAAATTCAAAAGAGTAGAAGCTCTTGCACTTGCTTTTAGCTTAAATAAATGAAACCAAAACAAACAAACAAACAAAAAAAAACAGGTATTACCTCCAGACAGTTCACAACTTAAGGATTATTAGCCACTGCTAACACAACTTTCAATCTGGAGCAGGGGAGAAGTGTCTCTCTCCCTGGTGCAAACACTGGACTGCCACCATATACTCCAGTCTCAGTCACATTCTCATAACGAGCCACAGGTGATGGTGATTCTGCCTGAGAGGGAGCAGAGAGGGGAGAGAGAGAGAGAGAGAGAGAGAGAGAGAGAATTGAATTTCAAAGATCCTTTATTACAGATTTTAAAACATTGCTCAGTCAATTGACATTATCAATAAACAAAAAAAAAAAAAAAAAAAAAAAAAAAATACAATTATCCCAAAAAGGTTGCAAAAACCAGGTTATCTTCAATAACCTCACACAAGATCCCTTTATAACACCAAATCAAATCAAATGAAACAAGATCAGTCATGGCTTTAAAATACTGAAAATCAATTAAAATTCTAGATTTCACTGAATTAAAAAACACTACCTGTAAATTACAATTGAAATTTTGTTCAATTTTGTGTTTTCTAGTGTTATAAATTGCCATTTTAGCTTGTCCTAGCAAAAAATTCAAAAGTTGACACTTATACCGGCGTCTCCGAACATATTTAAAACCACAAATAAAAGTTTCAACAGAAAAGGTTTCCCTAAAACATGCAAATAAATTCTGTAAAACAGAAAACAAAGGCTTTAGCCTGACACAATCCATAAATGTATGAAACACGGTTTCTCTCTGCAAACAAAATGGACAATCATGACCAACACCAGGATTTAAAGTCGAGACAAAAGCATTAACTGCAACTGCACCATGTAAAATTCTCCACTGTAAATCCCCAACTTTCTTGGTTAATGGTGACTTATATAAAGCTCTCCATTCTGGCTTTGTGCCCTCCTTCATCTGGAGTATAGGACGCCAAGGAGTATCCACCCTGTGATGTAAAACACTCTGATTCAGTGATTTCACACAACTTTTATACAATGTTTTTCCAGAAGCCGGCTCTGAGCCAAGTAATGTCAAGCTTTTGGAATACAAAAAAACACCTTTACACTCTTCTAGATTGGGTGATAAGAACAGATTAGGAAAAGGATCGCTGGAGTTTGGAACAGTAAATCCCTCAGCATAGTCCTCCAGCAATTTAAATTCCTCCTCTGTAAGAGCAGACCTCCAATTTTCAAGAAGTTTAGCCACGATGCGTGTTGAATGGATACCCAAGTGTCCAGCTACTGAGTCAATATTCTTGAAGCCTTTTCCTGCTAACCGCGATAGATGTCCAAGCGTTGTCAATCCAGAAGAGAGAAGAATTCCACCAAGAGCAGGGAGAGGGCCATCACGAGATATATCCAAACGAGAACCATAAATTAAAGGTTCTTGTAACCAGGGTTCGAAATTAACTTTTTTTGATCACCAGCCAAAGTGGCTGGTAACTTTCTGAAGTTACCAGCCAATCAGAATTTCCATTAGACAAATTTTTACGTGGTGAAAATAAGAGATTATGAATGCCACTGAATGAAAATTTGATCATTTTATTAACAGTGAATGAAAAACGCACAGAACGTGCAATACACACAACAAACTACACTGAAAAAAAATGATTCATTGAATTTACTCATTTTTTTTTAAGGTAAGTGGTTGCAATCAATTGATTTGATCTAACTTTAAACAAACACATTTAGTTGAATTTAATCAATTTTATTTAGTTACCTTAGTATAAAAAAATATAGTAATTTCAGCTCTATTTAATTATGTTACTTCCTCTTAAATTTTTCACTTATTACTGAAAAAAAAAGATTAATTGAATTTACTAAATTTTTTTAAGGTAAGTGGTTGCAATCAATTTTTTTTAGCTACATTTAAATAAACACATTTCATTGACTAACTTTCAACCTTTTTTTTAAATGTAGCTAAAATAAATAGTTTGCAACCACTTACCTCAAAAAATAGTATCATTTTTTTTTCTGAAGGAGAGATCCTTAAATTGCTCTGTAAATAAACACAACAGTAAGTTTAATGTTTTGATCTTATCTTTAATGTCATCAAATGTATGTTTAATAACAGTTTCTTTGCGTGTACAACAAGTGTTTAGAACACACATGCTTGCCTACTGCACATTCACAAAATAAAATAAATAAACAAACAAACAAACAAACAATCACAGGTGGAAAGAGTCCACATTGTTTGTGAATCTTTAAAACAACAGTGCTTAAACTGCACAAATGTTACAAACAGTAATCTGCTCAAGAATCCTCCATCAACAACGATTCCAGTATCGTCGTAGTTTCCAAGAATACCTTCTTCCTTTTTAATGGCACATATGCCCATGGTGATGTTTTCCAGGTCTTTCAAGAAGTCGTCTTTTTGACTGTCCTATATTAAAAAAAAAAAAAAAAAAAAAAAGAAACTGATATTAGTAGGGTTGGGTATCAATCAATATTTACCGGCTAATATGCACAAAAATACGTCAGTATGTCATCATAAACACAAATGTTTTTTGTCAAAAGTTAGAGTGAAAGTAAACAGATTAGAGAGAAAATGTATGTGTAAATTCGCAGTCACACTAGACTTTGAGCATGGGAAATTCCTTCGGATACTGCAACGGTCATGATATGACATCAGGCTCTGCAGCGTCTTATTAAAAAGTTAAATTCAACACATGACAAATAATAATACATCTAAAATGTAAAAATATACAATCTACTACACTTTACCGCAGCACTTTTCATTTAGCTACGAGGTCATGCTGTGACATATCGACCTGCTGTTGGTCACACGGTGTCACGTGATGTAAATTCACAGGTCAAAGTTCATCAAGCTTAAACTTTCGAACAGCAAAATGAAAAAATTTTGGGGCTTGCATTTCCGGTCTGATGCATTCACATGCGCATGAATGGAATCCAGGAACAAAAAAATTATTCACTGATCTTTAATAACTTTAATAAGTCTAGTGGTGGTATTTTTTGTTGAAATCATAAGAAAGTGTTCTGACTACTGATTTTTGCTCATGTTATTCAGCTGCAACAAAAAACTTTGTAAAAAAACTGAAAAAAAAAAAAAAAAAAAAAAAATGTTTGACAACTTTTATTTACTTTTTTATGTTATTGGAATCAAAACTAGGAATCGTTAAGAATTGGAATCGATAAAATTCAAACGATGCCCAACCCTAGTTATTAGACGTTGTTTTGATTCATAACACTTTGACAAGTCTATACAATCAGGGGTAGTTATAGGACCAAACTATGACACCTCCTTCCCCAATATTTATATATGAAGAGTTCAGATGCCTCTTAAGTATGTCTGAGAATTTTTTTTTTTTTTTTACACACACCATGTATTCCTTCACCAGGGTTCTCTCATCCTCACAAAGGCAGATACAAAGAGCTCTGAAGATGGCCTCTCTCCTTATATGGACATCACTTGCCTGTAAATGTTACAGATTTGATTATTAGTCCAATCTATAAACACCTGCAAGGAAAAATTGAAGAACTCACTACAAATGAACTACCTTAATTATACTGCCCTGTCAAATCACTGTTTGGATTTAAATACTTACTTTAAATACTTAAGTCTCTACAACTGAAACATTATTGAAGTGTTTATTATGTTTCTAACATGTTACTTGTTTGGCAACAGTTTTTCTAACCCTAACTAATGTAAGCAGGGATAGCTGCAGACAAGAGATCTCCAAAATGGAACATGAAACACACAAAGACTTTCACCATGGGCTCTGGCTTCAGCTAGCTGATATTGAGTAACATTTCAAAATTAAAGTTTCTAAATTAAACGTTTCTAATTGATCTAAAATAAAACATTATAAATTAAAATTATAAATTAAAATTAACTAACGTATAAAAATTAATTCACCCTCATGTTGTTCCAAACCTGCAAAACCTTTGTTCATCCACATAAACAGTTTCACTGATGTCCTTAGTATGTTTCTGGGCCAGTTACGTTGCTGTCTATGCAAGGTCAGAAAAAAAAAAAATCTTAATTTGTGTTCTAAAGATGAACGAGGGTCTTATGGGTTTGGAAAGAGATGAGGGTGAGTAATTAACGACAGAATTTTTATTTTTGGGTGAACTAACCTTTTAAGTATTTGCCCATTTAAATTCAAACAGAGACATTTTATGGCTGGACAGTGTATTTGACATTACTGTGTTAAATAATAATACCTGTGGAAAAGAAAAGGCACTTAATACATGAATACATACCTCCTGTAAAATCCCGAAATATTTGACCATTTTCTGCCCAGGAAGAACTCCTTTTTTCTGAAGAACAGCAGTGAGTTGTGGAACATATTTGTCCAACTGTGCCATATAGGTGTTTTGAAGAGGGATGGTTATAATGCGTCAGGACACAGGACCAATCTATTGTACTCAGAAGAATAAACAGACAATGATATCACACTGTGGTCTGCCATGGGAGTTGTTTCTCTCTTCTCCACCTTTTTCCTAAACAACCGATGAGCACTGCCATGATAAATCTTAACTTTCATTTGGATGCTGTTGTGTTGCACTCTCTACTGAAATCCACGTTAAAACGGGGTGAAAAGATCGTCTAAATTAATTAAACATACCTTTTCCGTATGACTTAATATAAAAATGTGTGCAGGGTTTAACCGGAGAGTTAGCACTGATATGATGAAACTACGATATTTCTCCAAAAGCAGATCATGGAGACACTTTTATAGTTCATGATCAAAAATCATCATATTGCACACCCCTAATTCAGATCTTACAGAGCAACTAGTTTACATTGAAGTCATGTAATGAGTGGTGATGCATAATATAAAAATACTTACTGTGAAAAATGACTTCACACCACGCAAACCTGGAAACTTCATTTGGCATCAAAGAAACTGTATGTGTCCTAGCCACACACATGTGCAGAGAGTACCTCAAATAAAAGCAAGCACACAATAATTATTTTTTGGTTAAGACACATTTTACATGCTGCACCATTTAATACTAACAAAAAGGAGGATGTTTTCGTAGTAAAGATATTTACGCTAAAACATTAAACTGACAAACAAATAACAGAAGAAAACACAATGACACAAATTAACAGGCGTTGCATTGCATTATATGAGCATTCAGATCTAACAGAGCAACTAGTTTACATTAAAGTCAACTGTTTACTGTAATGAGTGGTGATGCATAATATTAAAATACTTACTGTGGACTCGTTGGAATAGAAGAACTTCAGGAAAATGACTTAAATTCACACTATGTGAACCTGGAAACATCCTCTGGCATCAAAAAAACTGTATGTGTCCTAGTCACACGCACGTGCAGAGAGTACCTCAAAGGAAAGCAAGCATACAGTAATTATTATTGTTAGAATAAGTCACATTTTACATGCTGCACCATTCAATACTAGCAGACGTTGCATTGCCATATATGAGCATTCAGATCTTACTATATTTGGAGTTTCGGTGTGATGGCGTCCAGTATGAATGAAACACATTTATATACAGCATACAACTAACGTAAGACCACAAATAAAGTTTGAGTCTGGGAAAACACTGCTACAGTACAAACACGCAGTCAAGGAAGCACTATCTCCCCATCATTGTTTTAAATGCAATAGTCGCAACAGAAGTTAATTCTTTTTTTTTTTTTCGGTATCACACAAATCGTAACGATTGGAGGCTTTTCACACATAGCGCGTTTTCTATTCCATCGTTTTTCTCTTTTATTTTTACCAACGTAGGCAGGAAAGCTCACCTCCCCCCTGGCCTCCCCCTCCCCTTCGGCACATTCGCGATAAAAAGCGGCACTTTCCAATTTCAGCATTATGTTATGGTATTACAGCTGTGAAATTACAAACAAAAAAAATATACATTCTGGAGACATGAACTGAACTTAATTGTGGATTTTATTAATATTAAATCGTCCTCCCATTTTCACCGCAAGATTTCCGAAGGACTGGCTGTGCTAAAGCTAGGCCTGGATCATCTCTGAAAGCACTTAAGCAATTTTTTAAAAAAAAATAGGTGTTATCTTTCTAAATAACAATGTATTTTAGGCATATACAACTACATTTTCATCCGAAACTATCTTTAAAGTACATTCCTTCGCATATAAAAGTAATATTTGTGTGTGCGCGGGCGCGATTGGTCCCTGTGGAATTTATCCCAAAGACTCGTTCTGAACTAGAGCATATTATATTCTTTATACAGCGAACAAACTATTTACTATAATAAACGGTGGTACATTACATGAAATATTACTTACTGTGCAAATAGACCGAATGATGAAAACTCCGGGCCGTTCAGTTCCCACTGTGAACCTGAGACGTGACTGGAAACTCCCTTTCGCGCCAGGGAAAATGTGCATTTATGCGCATGCACGCAGAAGTAACTTAATATTTTCTAACTGAATTTAATTAATTCACATGGCTTGGATTTAAAACACATGTACTTCATATAAAACCAATTAATATTTATTAATTAAAATCAAAAACTAAATTTAAATTATTTAAACTTGCAAAATTTAATTATGCTTAATTTAATAGGGGCTATAATCATTTTTTTCAGTGTATACAGTTATAAACTGTTATAAACTTAACTATACATCATCATTTCCAAGTTGGATGGAAACACCTCAAATATCTTCAGAGCTCTCTGAACTCATTTCTTCCTCTGAATCTGAAGTTTCTTTTGTTATGTTTTTGCGCACAAACTCAGGCCTGCGTCTGCGCAAACTGTCAGCATGCCAGATGCTAATGGCTTTGGTTGGATCAAAGTCTTTGATGTCAGGTGAGCACAACTGGGTTTTCAGGAGGTCAGAGAGGGACTCACCTTTCAGGCGTGAATGCCAGTCACTCTTTACCTGCTTCATGACACTGAACCCTCTTTCACAGTCAGCTGTACTTGCAGGGATGGTGAGGAGAGCATCAAATAGGTCAAGGATGTCAGGACACCGATGGCGCAGCATTCTGTTCACAGCAGGCCAGGTTTTCTCAATGGTTCCTGCAGCAGGGTCAGACAACATTATACTCTTGCAAACAATCATTTTAAAATGCAACTTTATGTAGTTATTAAAAGATGTCATCAAATTTGTAACAAGCTTTTAACAAATGAAATTTACTCTGATTCCTGATAAACAAAATAAAACTGTCTTACACTATTAGACATTTAGCTTTTTAAGCACTTGTTTAAAAATGTTACTGTTAAAGTATATCAGTGTGATTTTTATCATTTTCCAAGTACCTTGGCTAAATCCTGCTGTGTACAGTTCAGCCTTGAGAATAGTCTACTGATCAGGGATCAAGTCCACATCCACACCAGCAGACAGCAGAAGAGGTCGGAAGTGACTAATCAGCTTGTTTATCTCCTCATCACCAAAATCTGACAACAAGGAGAAGTTGTCTTAAATCATAAAATGCATTGACAAGATTTGTCTATTACTAACCGAAACTCATGTCTGCCTCTGGCCATCACTGGAAACTGGTCAGTCGCATAGCATGCAGGACACCACTGTTCACATCACTAAATCTTGCAGTGATGCATTGGCACAGAGAATCGATCAGCTCGTTCTTTGCCTTGTCATACTGGCCGGCATCAGAAGGCTTCAGGAGGACTCCCTCATAGGTGTCTGTGTCCAGCACTGATCTCAGCTTAGGCCCAGGTCTACAGTTGTGCAGATAAATGGATGGGTGTCTTTTCATCCATGTATCTATTTGAAAACACACCAACACAACCTAAAATCAAAGAATACATGGTAGTATACATACCTTGACTTGTACTTTTCTATGACAGCCTGAGTGGAAGACAGGCAGCTCTGAGCTTCAGCCAGGGTTGACACGGACCGCTGCAGTGACTTGGAGAGGTTGCTCAGTTGATAGATGGTGTCATGGAGAAAGCAGCAAAACCTGAGCACTACACCATCCTTGGCTATGTTGTGGAACCCCTTGGCCTTTGCCCTCAGAACAGCATTGGTGTTTGTAGTATCCTGGGACTACAAACAAAACAATTAATTATATCACAGACAACATTTAAAATTGAAACACTACTATACACTGTTTTATTAGGCTATAAATTAACATACCTTCTCCTCTAAGTGGTGGACAATGCCAGCATATCCCCTGAGAAAATGGTCAAGTGCATTGAAGAGATGTGGTAGCCACCGGGTTCCACCTATTCTGGTTGGCATCAAAGCCTTCATGTGGAGCTCCCTGAAGTGTTCCTTTAGGCTGGCCCTGTTTACTCCACTCTTATGATATAAGGTGTAGAGTCCACTCAACAGGTCCTCAACTTTCCTGACCATCACATTCTTCCTTATTCTGTCCGAAAAGGCGAGTTCAAGCTTATGGGCCATGCAGTGGATCCCAAGCACATTTGATCTGTCGCCACGCAGTTTTGTAACTACACCATTGTTTACTCCTGTCATTACAGATGCTCCATCTGTGGTGATGGCAACCAGCTTGTTCTTCCAATCAGTTTCTGACATCACTGTCCATTATACTGCACACAGCTTCAGCTATATTTGCAGCATCTGGCTTTGAGACAGCTTTAACCCCAACAAAATCAACTTTGACTTTTCCCTCACTAGCACTCCTGACATAAACCATTTCTTCTTCCATCACTGCACTGTCCAGGGATCCATCTGACATGACTGAGATGAACTTGCCATCTGATAATCTTGCCTTCATCTTTCTCCTCTCATCCTCTGCTATGTAGTGTATGAACTCTTTTGCTTGGTGGTCATTTGTATATGTCTCTCCTATCTTCAAGCCTTTCTTCCTGTCCACCCTAAAGTAATTATCATGTGAATAACGCCACTGCTACTGCCTACAGAGTATATTTACTTTTCAGTGAGGTTTAAAAAAAAAAAAAAAAAAAAATCAAACCTAATATTTCCTCTGTCATAGCATGTAAGTCACTCTATCATTTTAAATGCACTGATTCTGAACATGTAAATGAAATGGTCGATTCACTTACTCACACATCCATGCGAAGTCGGTAAAAGGTCTGCCCTTTTTTGCGATGGCATGGGCATTTCTAAAAAGAAGCTGCATCTTCTCCAACTCCAAAGTCTTCAGTGAAGTGAGGCTTCTCCCCGCAACACTGTCTTCAACGGGAACCGTCTTAGCGGTTTTTATTTGAAGGCTCTCCTGGTGACTTCGTGCTTTCTCGTGGTCCTTTACTGCCTCGATTTTAAAATTACTGGTCCCCACCACGAAACTGTTAGTTTTATTTTTTTCTTTCGTGTACTCACGGCAAATCTGACAAAACATGACCGCATTTTTACTATCAAACACTAGCCAATGACGACCTGTCTGCCATTTACAATTAAACTTCCTTCTCTTTGTTTCGCACGCTCTGTCAACATTTTCATCTTCTGCCTCCTTCCTCTTCTCACCTCTTCCTGATCCTGACGTCTGTCCTAACCACCGCAGCATTTTGATTTTAGCTTATTTCGCTGTCCAGTTCAGTCCTCTTTGCTCATCCGATATTTCCTATTTCTTGTTTGTATTTTCGCGCTCTTGTCGTCGTTGATTGGACCCGCAAACCGAAGCGTACAGTATCTGCGCGCTGCTGCCAATAGGTATCTAAAACGTCACCCGTAGTGTAGTGTTCATGTGAAATGTAGGACGGAGGGGACAAATGACCCAGAGCGTCTCTGACATGATTTGCATGATTGGCTCATGCATCACCGGCCAAACTGGCTGGTAAGTTTTTATCAATACCCGCCAAAATGATTTTTAACCCGCATTTGGCGGGTTGGCGGGTGTTAATTTCGAACCCTGCTTGTAACAACCAATGCAAGGAAATTGTCTTCCATAGTCTTTGCGTTTTAAATAAAGTCCAGACTTTAAAAAGGTTACAATAAAAAACAGGTAACTTGGACAAGTTCATCATTTTAGGACTCACCCAGAACAAAGGCTTGTCCAGGCCTAAACCTTCAAAGTTTCACAGGATAGCAAGAGCAATAAATTTCCAATTTGAGTCCACTGGACCAGTCAGAAGTCTCTGTGCAAGCTGAAGCCGAAAAGCTGCTGTTCTGCTCTGCAAATGAATAAGTCCATGGCCTCCTTCCTCTTTCGGCAAGTACAAAACAGCTCTCGGAACCCAGTGCAGCTTGTCCCAAAAAAAATCAATTAAAATCGACTGAACTTTTAACAAAAGATCCGGCGAAGGATCAATGGAAATAAGCCGATGCCAGAGAGAAGATGCTACCAAGTTATTAATAATTAGCGTCCGCCCCTTGTAAGAAATTTTAGGAAGCAAAAATGTCCATCTGTCAAGACGACCTTTTATCTTTTCTAAAACCCCTTCAAAGTTTTTTTTTAAAAAACATTTCATTCCCTAAAAAAACTCCAAGATATTTAAACCCTTCCCTCATCCAGGTTAGACCAACCGGAAGATTTGGTTCTCCATTTAACCATCTTCCGACCAGTATGGCTTCACTTTTAGACCAGTTTACTTTTGTTGAAGAACACATTTTAAAATCCTGTAACAAATTTAACAAGTTCACATCTCTTTGACAACTGATAAAGATTACAACATCATCAGCATATGCTGATAATTTAAACACATTCGGACAATTAGGAATATGCAATCCATACAACTCTGTTCTTAGCTTATTTAATAAAGGCTCTATTGCCAAACTATAGAGCATACCAGACAGGGTGCACCCTTGTCTAACACCTCTAAAAACCCTAAAAGGAGAGCATAAGTCACAATTAACTTTTAATATACTCTCAACGTCACTGTAAAAAACCTTTATCATAGAAATAAAATTTGAACTAAAGCCAAACGCTTCTAAGACATTCCATAAATAATCATGCTCAACACGATCAAAAGCCTTTTCTTGGTCCAAAGACACCAGACCAAAATCTAAGTTGAGACTCTTGCCAAAATCCAAAACATCCCTAATAAAAGATATGTTATCGAAAATTTGTCTACCAGGTACACAATAAGTCTGGTCAGGATGGATCACTTGTTCCAAAACTTCTCCCAATCTATTAGCCAGCACCTTGGAGAGCAATTTATAGTCACTGCACAGCAAACTCACCGGTCTCCAGTTTTTGATGTCGTTCAAGTCTCCCTTTTTTGGTAGCAAAGTAAGGACCGCTCTATGGCAACTTGTGGGTAGTCGCCCATTAGCTAGGCTTTCCTCCAGCACCTCCAGTAGGTCTGGACCCACCTCTGTCCAAAAAGACTTATAAAAAAGTCTGCCGGTAGCCCATCAACTCCAGGCACTTTGCCACACTCCATGCTTTGGAGAGCCCTTTCTAACTCCTCCAGAGTCAGAGCTTTACTGAGCTCAGCATTGGCTTCTTCTGATAACTGAGGTAAATTCTCAAGGAAGACATTACCAATATTTTGTTCTTCGGTGAGTTCACTTTTGTAAAGATTTTCATAAAAACTTACTGCACTCCTCCGAATATCAGAGGGATCTGACAACAAGACTCCAGTTTCTGAGAGTAAGGCATGAATAAACCTTCTTTGCCCATTTTTCTTCTCTAAATTAAAGAAAAACTTTGAGGGTGCATCCATCAACTCTACGCTTTGAAAGCGCGACCTGACCAGGGCTCCTTGTGTAACTGTGTCTAATAGTTCAGATAAAGAGGTTTTCTTTACATTAAGTGTTTCAAAATAAGCCGAATTTCCTGTACTACCAGCAAGCCCCTGAAGTTCCACCAGCTCCTTCTCTATCGCTTTTATCGAATAGGTTATGTCCCTTGTGACGTTGTGAGTATACTGTTGACACAACTGTTTGATCTGCGCCTTTGCAACATCCCACCACTGCTGTAGAGACTAGAAAGCAAATTTTGTATTTCTAATGTTGTTCCAAAACTCTTTAAAAACCTCCTTAAAATGCTTGCCGCATAATAAATTGTTATTGAGATGCCAGTAAGCACTTTTAGGCTTAATGGAACTCAAAGTTACAACACACTGTATCAAACTATGATCAGAGAAGCATACTGGAATAATTGAACAACTCCTAAAGAAGGCAAGTTGGTGTTTAAATCCATAAAATCTATCCAACCTTGCTAACGAAATTAAATTATCATAAACATGAGACCATGTTCTCCAAACATCAACAATTTCATGTGATTTCAATAATTAAATAAGACGATTTTGTGAAGGCATATGCGATTCAACATGATTCCTATCTAGAAAGTGCTCAGTGCAATTGAAATCCCCACCTAGAAATAATAAATCCTCAGGATTACAATTACATAAAACATTACTCAGTGTATCTGAAAAAAACATTCTTTTCAGTGCATTGGTTGGGACATACACACAAATGAAAATCAAAGAACAATTTTCAAACTGAGCTATAACTTTTAAAAGTCTGCCTTTTATAATTTCTTCTACCTGATAAGAACAGGGAACAAAATTCTTAGAAAATAAAATAGCAACTCCACCACTTGTTGAGGTCAGATGACTTAAGACAGATAAACCATTAAATTCTCTTGCCCAATCAGAAGCAATTAATAAATCACTATGAGTTTCTTGAGCAAACAAAACATCAATTTTCTTCTGTTTTATTATCTCAAATAATTGAAATCTTTTCTTAACCTCTCTGGCTCCATTTACATTTAAGAGAGGCAACAACAAATTCTCCCATAAATGAGAAGAGAAAGAAACCAATCAGGCACAACCAAATCAAAGAAGACAGAAACAAATGAGGTTTACGTGTTATCATTATTAACGCCTGACCCCGACTGGGCATTAAGTTTAGCAAGGATTTTCTTTAGACGGTACACTTCCTGATTAGTGAAACCTCCATCACTCCTAAAAACCTTTGCCTTTTCAATGAACTGCAACACATCAGGGAAGTACTCTTCAACTCGAACTTTTCTAGCATTTTTTATCACTTTGAGAAAGGACTTTATATCGTCCGCAGTGTAAACCCGGCCGGAAAAACCACTCTGAGGTAAACTACATGTAACGCTGCATTCAGAAAAATCGCTTTCACTCAGTTCGCAATTTTCCATTCTTTTAGCCTGTTTGCACATATGGTGTTGCATTAGTCTTCTCTTTTGAGGCGTTTTAAAAGCACACTCTTCTGAATCCATGGTCGAACACTGATTCTGCCCTAAATCGGCTGAATCAGATTGCTATTTCGTGACTCATTCGCCTGACCCGCCGACTAAACACTCGCCGTAGATGCCTTATCTCTTCTTGCATCAGCGTCATTCACCCCTTCAGGAGGTTTATCAGACGGCAACACCTCTGTAATTTTCTCAGCATCCGTTGGTGCAGATTTTTGCGCCAGACCTGTTTCAGGAACGACGTTACCAACGGCAGTTCCAACATTTCCTTCATCACGCGTTTCAACATTTCGCTCACCATCAGCTGGTGGACGACTATTATCTGGCTTATTCAATTTGCTTGGACACGCTCGAATAAGATGTATCACCGCATCCTGTATCACCGCATCCAAAGCACTTCATACTATTTGTTGTAGCAAAAATGACATAATTAAATTCATCATGGCGAAAGTTTAAAGACAGATCCAATTCATCCAAGTTATCTTGTAAAATCATGTAGACATAGCGCCTAAAAGACACAACATGTTTCAACAGTGGGGACTTGCACCCAATCGGAATCATCTTAATCTGAGAAACCAATTTACCATAACGAGAGAGCATTCTAGAAAGAAGCTCATTTGAAATAAAAGGTGGCACATTGGATAGAGTCACTTTTCTCGAAGGAGTGGAAAGAGGAAGTACAAGAGTAAAAATACCATTAACCACTACCCCATTCTCTATAATCTGGTTCGCTAACTCAACTGTCTTGACAAACACGACAATAGCACTATTCATGCGGGACGTGGACAGAATATTCTCCAGCCCAATCACTTCTCCTACAGCCAAGCTGCATTCTTCTACACTTACAGGTGAGTCTATCTTCACACCATGGCGTCGCGTCAAGAAATCAAAGCTTCCGTGCACTACCTAACTAAATCCCCCTAACCACACGAAAAGATAAATTGAAACCAGAGAAATAAACAAAAAAGACAGAAAAGGTAGAACACTCGTACCTGACGCACACGCCAAACGCTCACACTCAACGCTCCACCCACTCACTCAGCACATGCGCACAGAGCAGAAAAAGAGAGAGAGAGAGAGAGAGAGGAAAGAAACCAAACATAGCACAGACACAGGGCTTTGACCACGCCCCCACACTGGTAAACCAAAAAAAAAAAAAAAAAAAGAACTAACAATGAAAATACGTCCTGGGACGTAACACTAGTAACTTGCTACTTGAGTAGATTTTTCATTGGATACTTTTTAACTCTTGCTCAAGTATATATTAAGATCATTACTTTTACTCTTATTTGAGTAAATATTTATGTAAGTACTTGTACTTTTACTTGAGTTTTTGGCTATTCTACCCACCTCTGAGTTATGAGAACACTCAGTTTTTTAACGTATTAAAATTTTTTTTTTTAGGAATGTTGGATGTATTTATGCTGTGATCATCCACTGATAGCACACAACCATCTGGGAGACGTTCTCATGCTGTAACAGTGTACTGTAATCCTATTTATGTCATACATCTACCAAAGCTCTTATTGTGAATGAACAAAGTGAAAGTGGTTTGTAATAGGGGAACAGTAAACTCACAGTTTGACCGCATCATGAGTATTCTGAGAACTCATGGTGACATCACTGTGACATCAAATTGTTGACTGGGTCTGCTGTCGGATGTCATATAGGCATCTAGAAAAGTAAGAGTAAGAGAAGAGTCTGTAAGATGTTTATGATTTTGTAAAACTGACATTTATAAGATGTTAATCAGATGTATTTACTGGGGATGACCCCGAATAGTCGAAGATTCAATGCTTTGATAAGAGGAGCATGATGGTTTATGGCCATCCGCTGGCTTTTAGCCAGGTGAAAAGAAATATATAAAGGTAATTAAATCAACAATTAGTGCATGTTTTTATTTTATCACAAGAAAAAGAGAAACCCCTACCAACATCTCAATGCATTTTAAACAACCCAGATAACAGAATGCTGTTGTGGCTCAGTATATGCCTTATATAAATGAATCAATGATTACCATAATGGTGATTTTAAACATATTATTTAGAAAAATATAAACCACTAATAATTCTCACTGAGATATTTTGTAAACATAAAAAAGTCAAAGTAGTGTTGTAATAATGGTTGTTTGATGAAATTAGTGAAATATGAAATTTTGATTAAATGTATTTAGCAATTTAGCAGGTTTTATCAATTTCATCACTGATTTTGTTGTTGGTTCAACCCATTTAAAGGACCTTTGGAGTGCAAAAATTGACCTACAGTGAAGCACTTATCTGACATGTAAATAAGAGAACTCGGACACACCCCTGATATTTGTTTAACCTTCCCATAAGCCAGAGTTATTCCTGTAAAGCAGAGACTTGTGTACTTTCTGTTTCACTCTAACAGAGAAACAAGATATAGGGATTATCAGAGAAGGTCATCAACATAAACACTATTACAATCTTCACTTCACACCACTTTTACATGTTAACAAAATCTCTTACTGAAATTTAATAGAGGTTTAGATTGTGAATGAACAAAGTGAAAGTGGTTTGTAGTAGGGGTTTGTAATTGTAAGCTCACAGTTTGACCACATCATGAGTATTCTGAGAGCTCATGGTGACATCACTGTGACATTAAATTGTTGATTGTGTCTGCTGTCAGATGTCATAAAGACATCTAGAAGAGTAAGCATAAGAGAAGAGTCTGTAAGATGTGTATGATTTTGTAAAACAAATTTTGCTTCCGGCTTTGCTACTTTTCTGACGCACTATTTTTCTGCTACTTTTCTGATGCACAGTACTCAAACAACACATTTTTTGGCACAAACACTAAAACTAAAATTTTTTTGGGACTGGAATAATACTACAGAAAAGAAGACTCTTTGCCTCCCGCTGCCAGGAGCTTACATTCTGGTGACAGGAAAACACAGATGCCTACTTTCAAACAGACGAGAAAGCTACATGAACTGCCACAGACTACTACAAAGGATTAGGGTTCTTGAAACAAAGTTACTTGATGAACTTCCAAAACAGGCGGAACACTCAGCAGACCATCGTCACGGACCCCCTCAGCCTACAGCCAAGAAGTCCCATGAATCTAGTGAATCTCAAAATTTAATACCAAGTGTAGAGGAACAAGACACTTACATTTACATTTACATTTATTCATTTAGCAGACACTTTTATCCAAAGCGACTTACAGGTGGGGAATACATCAAGTGATTTGTCCTAAAGAGGCAAAACGACATAGGAAGTGCTCATAATACCATATAACAGGCATTGTTCAGATAAGTACAGCTAGAAAGGGAAAAGAGCAGAATAAAGGATTTTTTTTTTTTTTTTTTTTAAGTCAAATAGTGTCAAAAGAGATGGGTTTTCAGCAGTCGCTTGAAAGTTGTTGGGGAGTTGGCATTCCGGATAGTGGTGGGAAGATTATTCCACCAGCCAGGAACGGTGTAAGAAAATGTTCTGGAAAGTAATTTTGTGCCTCTTTGTGATGGTACAATGAGGCGTCGCTCACTGGCGGATCTCAGAGTTCTGGAGGGAGTGTAGATTGGTAGCAGTGAGTGGAGGTAGGCGGGCACCGAGCCTCTGGCTGTTCTATATGCAAGCATCAGTGTCTTGAATTTGATGCGAGCTGCAATTGGCCAGTGCAAGGTGATAAAGAGAGGTGTGACATGGGCTCTTTTGGGCTCGTTGAAGACCAGTCGTGCTGCTGCATTCTGAATCATTTGTAGAGGTTTGATTGTGCATGAAGGAAGACCGGCTAGAAGAGCATTGCAGTAGTCGAGCCAAGAGATGACCAGGGCCTGGACAAGAAGTTGAGTGGCCTGCTCTGTTAGAAGGTCAGCTGGTCATCAAAGATTACACCAAGATTTCTGGCAGAACTTGATGGGGTAATTGTTAATGTACCTAAATGGATGGTGAAATCATGCTGAAGAGTCGGAGTGGCAGGGAAAACAAGGAGCTCAGTCTTTGCCAGGTTGAGCTGTAGGTGATGATCTTTTATCCACTCCGAGATGTCCGCCAAGCAGCCTGAGATCCGTGCAGCTACCGTTGGATCATCTGGTTGAAATGAAAGATAGAGCTGTGTGTCACCGGCATAGCAGTGGTAGGAGAAGCCATGCACCTGTATGATGGGCCCCAGTGATGTAGTGTATATGGAGAAGAGGAGGGGTCCAAGAACTGATCCCTGAGGAACCCCAGTGACCAGATGATGTGCTTTAGATACCTTCCCTCCCCAGGCCACCCTGAAGGACCTACCTGTGAGATAGGATTCAAACCAGCGAAGTGGAATCCCTGTGATGCCCAGTGATGAAAGGGTGGACAGGAGGATCTGATGATTCACCATGTCAAAAGCAGCAGAAACATCCAGCAAAATGAGTACTGATGATCTGGAATCAGCTTTAGCATTCCGCAAGGCTTCAGTGACTGACAGTAGTGCAGTTTCAGTTGAGTGGCCACTCCTGAAACCTGACTGGTTATGTTACAGTTCCAATGAACTGTTCTGCGCGAGAAATAGTGATATCTGGTTAAAATTGACTCGTTCGAGTGTTTTTGCTATGAATGGAAGGAGAGAGATTGGTCTATAGTTATCTATAAGTGAACTGTTTAATATAGGTTTTTAGAGCAGTGGGGTTACCCAAGCCTGCTTGAATGCAGTGGGGAAAGTGCCTGTGAGGAGAGATGTGTTGATGATGTGTGTAAGTGCTGGTAAGAGTGTAGGAGAGATTGCTTAGAGAAAGTGAGAGGGGATAGGGTCTAGTGGGCATGTTGTAGGATGGCTGGAGAGGAGAAGTTTGGATACTTCTGCCTCAGAGGGGGAACAGAAGGTGAAGAGTGGGGTGTTAGCTGTGGATGTTGTCGGTATTAGTTCCTGTACATGTGGAGCTGAGAACTGGCTGCTGATAGTTGTAGTTTTGTCAGTAAAGAATGTGGCGAAATCATCGGCTGTTATAGAAGTGGTGGGGGGTGGTGTGGGAGGGCAGAGGAGTGAATTGAATGTTTTGAAGAGGTTACGTGTGTCTGGAGTATTGTTGATCTTGTTGTGGAAGTATGAGGATTTGGCAGTATGGACTTGAGCAGAGAAGGATAAAAGCAAAGACTGATACATACTCAAGTCAGATGGATCTTTAGATTTGCGCCATTTTCTCTCTGCTGCCCTGAGTTTGGACCGATGTTCGCGGAAAACAACGGATAACCAGGGGTTAGAAGGGGTGGCCCGTGCTGGCCTGGAAGAGAGGGAACATATATCGTCTAGACAAAACTGATTAACATACTAATGGATGGCACAAACAGGGAGCGAGATCCAAAAGCACTCAAGACATCAGATTGTCACGAGTATCTCATATTGCTGTCATAGCATCCTCTACACCAGATACGGCTATGAAAAGGCTTGCAAACACTGGTATCGAATACCAGTCTGCAAATCGAATTGTCATTCATGTGGGGAAGAATGATATTCAGAAAGCGCAGTCAGAAATCCTCAAGAAGGATTTCAGTAAACTCCTTGAAACTCTTTGAAGACTTGAAGTACAGTCATTCATCAGTGGACCACTCCCAGCAAGGGGAACTAACATGTTTTCATGGTTGCTTGGGCTGAATATATGGCTACAAAGAACCTGCAATTTAAAAGGAGTCAACTTCACAGACAACTTCAGTTTTTTCTGGGGCCATAGACAACTGTTTAAACTGGATGGCCTTCACCCAAACAAACTTGGTGCAAGAGCGCTAAAGGACAATATTTACTTCTCCTTTAATCATCCTTCAGTAGTTTGTGCCAATCCACTCAACTTGAATGACACACACATACCTGGACAAAGTATGAGTGACCACAGGACTACATATCAGCCTCATCATGTGGTTGACACATGCCACAAGGACATTGATAATGCCACACAGCCACAACAACCACTGCTCATGGACACCATCCCAGCTGAGCCCTGCCCACAGAGCTGCCAACAGACTGTGACATATCAGAAAAGCTCCAAGACTCAGCACCTAAGGACTACTTTTTGGGAAACAGCCAGGGAAGCCAGGACAACATATTTCAGCCACCGGAAACACCAGAGCCAGAGCCTTGCTCACCAGACACATTATCCCTCTCTCCAGCATCTCCACTTCTGAGCTTCTCACAGAAATTGGAGGAAGTTCTTTATGCTGGGACCAAACTCTCCCAACTCTTTCGATGCAAGCTCCCAGATATCAACTAAAAAACAGCGTGCCCCTCAATCACCAAAGCCCATGGGCCCAGCTCACCCCCTCCTCCTGTGAGAGCTCTTCGGCCACTGCCACAACGCCAGGGCCCAAACCCTCCTCCATCTGCTGTAAGTGAACAAAAACAACTGATAACAGCTCTCAGTGATATGTGTTGGGTCCTCGCTACGATAGCACCAACATTCAGAAATGTTTACAGAACAAGCTTTCTCCATCTATGTTTTATCATGTGATAGAAAGTCTAAGGCCTTCTCAAGCCATATGGCGGCCCCATCTAATCTGTGGCCTATTATTCGTCAAACTAAGATTGGTGTGGAGACAAAAAGTAATGCCATCAAGTTAGCATTTTTAAACATTTGTTCATTAAAATATAAATTGTTTCTAATCAATGACTTATGTTACAAACTACCTGGCTCACGGAAGTGTAACATAAACAGGGAGGCCATGCACAAATTAAGTTAAATCAAAATAAATATTTATTCAAGTAATTTATAAAAGAAGTCAAGCTCAGATTGGGCACACGCTGGAGGACAAAGATCCTTTAGTTTGTTGATTCATCACAGGTAACCTGTTACACCTGCGGCTTGTCTCCACCCTGCAAAACGGACAAAAGAACAGAAAACACAACACAAGTGCCATCTAGCGACAAAACAACACAACAAAAGCACAAATGAAAACAATAAGAAGGCGCAGAATTAAGCGAATGAACAGCACAAAAAAACGCCACCTAGAGGCGAATAGATCCCGAATAGGGAACAGGTGCTACCCCGGGTCGTAACACTTTATAAATATGCACCGTTACTGAAGTGTCAGATGCTGAAAGCCCGTCAGTTTTTACCTTAATTTTCTGGCGTGCCGCTCCCCTGCTCTCATCACTGCACGCATGACTGCACCCAATGCTGACCTTGATGTGCTTGATATAAATTTTATTTGTTAGAAATTAGAGTTTGGTATTTTTTTATTTCATTATGTTGAAAGCTTTCACTTTCCGCATGGATGCATCTCGCAGTCTGGATACGGACCAGAGCCCACCAGTTGAGAACTCTGGCTTTAGGGGAAGTGTAAAAATAAATCGTCTCAGGTTTCGTATGTAACCCTGGTTCCCTGAGAAGGGAACGAGACACTGCGTCCTCTAGGGGCCGCTATGGGGAACGCCGTCTGCGTGACCCGTGTCTGAAGCCTATATACAAAAACATAAACGAAGTTGGCCGACAACAGACTATGACGTGACTTCAGGTGCGACTCATCGCTGCCGGCACGTCACTACCGGTGTGACCATAGTATAAAAGGACGCTGGTAGAACAGGACGGTCGCTTCTTCGTCTGAAGCTCACATCCGAAGCATGGCGAAGAGCCTAGAGGACGCAGTGTCTCGTTCCCTTCTCAGGGAACCAGGGTTACATACGTAACCTGAGATGTTCCCTTTCGAGGATCGAACTGCATCCTCTAGGGGTCGCTATGGGGAACGGTTACACCCACGCTGCCATGCTGAGGGGAGTGCCTGTCATCATAGAGGCGAGCACTAAGTACCAACTCCCTAGGCTCTAAGGGAGTTGCCCCTGAGATGTAGCAACAGCTGTCAGTGACATATCCCCTACGGCCAGAGCCGCATACAGCTGCATACCCAACTTACCTGCAAGGGTCAGAACACTGGACCCTGGGTAGAGCCTCAAGCTGAAAACCGAGGTATTCCTTTAAGGGGATATGGCCAAGTACCTAGGAATACCTAGGTTGGCCTGTCACCCAGGAGCTACCGCAGCTCTGCAGGGTTCCCTCAGGAGCTGTATTACAGAACGCAAGTGGTAACTCCCTGCTCGATGCGGTTGAGCGTGAATAAAGAGCGCGCTGGGACTGGCGCGCGTAATACAGTTCCTTTAGCCTGGCAGATGCTCTGGAGGATTGCCGGCATAACAAGGCTCTAAGGGGAAGGCAGAGAGGGCAAATCTCAGTTGCCCAATATGGCCATGCTCAAAGCAAACCCTCGAAGGGAGGGGAGCATAAGCCAAGCAGACAGTAGCTGCCGCTATCTGTCTAATAAAACTGTCATAGAGCCGATACACTTAACCAAGAAGAGAAGGCAGTGTATCGGAACAGGCTTCAACTCCCTAGATAGGAGGAGCCACTGATGACCCCAGAGGGGACGAGCTCTCAGTAAACCCCTTCCGTAGAGAGGGGAGCATCGTCGGGCCCTGTAAAGAAGCCTTGGAGATCTGACCCCAGTGATCAGTTCCTTTGGCCTGAGGGGGAGGCAGTAAGGGTAAACCTTAGTTGCCCAATAGGGCAGTGCTCAAAGCAAACCCTCGAAGGGAGCGGAGCAACTGCGCCAAGCAGACAGTAGCCGCCGCTATCTGTCTAATAATACCGCCATAGAGCCGATACATAAACCAAAGCAGAAGGTAGAGTATCGGGACAGGCTTCACTCCTCGTGACGGGAGGAACACCTGATCCCTTCAGGGGGAACGAGCTCTCAGCAAATCCTTTCCATAAAAAGGGGAGCATCATTGCACCCTGCAAAGGAGATCTAGGAAGCGATCATAGAGATCAGATATGATGGGGAGCCACCTCTATAAAACTGCAGTAGCGTCCCCAGCCCTCGGGCTGTGTCATGGGTATTCTTTTTAAGAAGGCGAAGCCATTCCCACCTCACACAGACCTGTGCTTACCACTTCAATGGAAATAATAGGCCCTGCTCCATCAAGGCCCGCAGAACCTCGAGAACAAGGGCCAGAATGTAGCCAAAGGCTCCTCAGAGCACCCAGAGAGTTTCCGCAGAAACGACTGACTCGTAAGATGGTGAAATGTAGCGCGATCAAGCCCACTCCTTGGAGGGGCGATTCGCTAGATCACCAAAATGGCATGAGAACAGGTCTGTATGATAAAAGTGCAAACCCAGAAACGAGAAGCCCCTCAGGGCGGGACGCAGATAGAGGGTCTCGCCCAGGTGGCCACAGGTCCATGTGTCTGTCCAGGAGCTTCTTGCAAGAAAGACTTCAAAGAGCTTACCTGGAGGTAGGATCATAGCCCTAGATGTAGTGCTGTAATGGGGACCTGAAAGTTTCCCAGTCGAGATGCCGAAGGCAGATCCAGGCAAGCAGACCATAACCATGGTCGAGGACCAGAGGGGGGTGCTCAAAGAGGACCTACCAAAGGGAACACACAAGACAGGTCCAAGAAATACAGCACAGTTAGACACATAATAAGGGGTTGTACTCACCCACTGTGGTTCCCGCGTATGACTCCGGTAGCCCGTGTAACAAATTAGCTCAAAAGGGAAATATTTATGATTAATTATAACTGGTTATAATTAATTATGAATATTTTAATCAGATCTTAGAATTAACTGTAGCAGAATTAACGTTACAATTATTTGATCTGTTCGTCCACCGAATAGACAGTATAATCATTCATCAATTCTAGGAAAGGTTACTTTCTGGCCAAGAAAGAATAACTTTCCTACTTCAGTTAGTAGTGGCAGTAATTTAACTTGTAGTAAACTCAAAATGTAGCATGTAGCAAGATCAAATATTCAGTGACTTCAAATTGTGAGCAGCACACAGAGACAATCAATTGTGAATATATGCAATTTAATAAATGGAACTGCAGCTAACATACAACTAACTAAGCAAAACACGTGTACATATATATAGAAAAAGAAAGTGAGGAAAGAGAGAGAGAGAGAGAAGGCAAGAATGGCAGTATTTAGCATCAGTTAACCAGCGACCACATGAGAATCATCAGAGAAGCAAAATCACCTTAAACAGGGGCTCAACTTAAAACGCGCATCTAAATAGTTGTAAAGGTTACTTGCATTGGCTTTGTTGCTGAACAAGAGTCCTGATGCGGTAGACAATGGAAGTTCTCGATGAATTCCTTTAGGTGTTCTGGAGGTTTTCTTTAGTTCGTTTGAAGATAGGAAAATCCACAGCGAGTCGACAAAATTACTTGAAGATAAACTACCGGAAAATTGACTCAAAGGATGAGTCTTGGAGAGTGTCTCGAAGGGTTTGAGCATGGATGGGTTGGTGTTAGGGTCTTTTGATAGTTTCCCTACCACACCCACTTTTGGGTGAATTGGCCAATACAAAGTTTGGATTTTGGAGCGGGAGAACTTCTCTTTGTCTCCGTTTATGGCCCATTTGCATGTTTATTGCTGGCCTGGGGAATTGGTGCAGTTTTACCCACAATATAGTACAAACAGTATGATGCATTTTCTAATCACATGGTGTGCACCATTGTTCAGAAAATAAAGTGCAGATCGTTTTGATACCAAGAATGAAACATCTAGAAGGTATTAAACCAGAGATACATTCATACATTCAAAATACGCATTTAGAGACTAACTAGTACCAATAACGAGGGCCAACTGGGCTTAATATAACATAGAAACATACAAGCAACACATGCATACACCAAGTACATTTATAACTGGTTAAATATAGTCTAAATAAAGAAAAAGGTTTCTATGTGTGTGCGTTATGTGTATTGGGAACAGTCTGCCAGCCACCAAGGATCTGAGGTGCTTGGTGCTGGTGATTGCCTCCCTCATGGAATGCCTTTGAAGTCCAATGGGGAGACAAGAGCTGATCTGTTTAGCATCTTCGTGATAGTGAGGAGGGAACCATAGACCATTAAACACCCATATAAATGTAGAACGTGAGGCCATGTCTGTAATTTATATGCAAATGTCAAAAGGCTAAAAGGTTCTCTACAACATCAAGCCTAAACGATCATCGATGATCCTAAGCAGACGCTACACCCGGTAGATCTTCATGAAAAACTGCCCAGACCATCATGGTGGAAAATCTACTTATAACCCTAGCAGGGGAGACAACACCAAACACTGCTGCATCAGTTGTGACTTCACTTGACTTTACCTTGCTGGAACAGCTATGGCTTGACTAAAGCAGATGTAGCTTGGCTTGACTTAACTGGAACAGTTGCGAGTTGACTTGACTTTGCTGGGACAGCTGCGACTTGGCTTGACATTGTTGGAGCAACTGCGGCTTGACTTGACTTTGCTGGAGCAGCTGCGACTTGACTTTGCTGGAGCAGCTTGGCTGACGTGGCGTGAGCAGGCTGTGGCTTGGCTGACGTGGCGTGGTGACGTAAGGTGGCTGTGGTTTGACAGACATGGCGTGATCTGGTTCTGGAGCAGCAGACCTGATGTAGGCTGGTTCTGGCATCGGGGCATGGCGGCCATCTTGAGTGCAGGCTCTAGTGTGGCGGCCATCTTGGCAACAGGCTCTGGCGTGGCGGCCATCTTGTGCAGTGGCTCTGGGCTGGCGGCCATCTTGTGCAGTGGCTCTGGGCTGGCGGCCAACTTGTGCAGTGGCTCTGGGCTAGCGGCCATCTTGTTAACTGACTCCTCAGCAACTCCCACAGTGAGTGAGGGGCCAGCGAGCAGCAGAGCACAATCCAAAAATTCACAGAGCAACCCTCGAGGGCTTGAATTGAGAATTGAGCGTAATGGTTCATTGAGTCCATGGCAAAATAAGTCTATCAATACACAGTCCGGGAGATCAGAGTAATTGATAATGTTCAAAAAATCTTGAATGTGGTCCTCAAGTGACCGATTACCTTGAGACTGATGGGCAAAGCTGATGACTGGGTCCATGTTTGAGCTGGGCTGTAGAATAAAGCTGCTGGATCCGGGTGTGGTTGATTGTTCTGTAACAGAGTGGGTCTGGATAACTGAGGTGTGGATCCAAATGCAAGCTTTATTGAAAGACGTAGTCAAAACAGGCAGGGTCAATAACAGCAAACAGAAACATCCAAGGTAATCAAAAAGGGGTAATCCGAAGGACAAGCTGAGGTCAGGGCCAGCGGCGAAGAATCACAAAAAAAACAGAAAACAATCCGAGTCAAAGCAAATAGGCAGGGCAAGAAAACTAGGAACAAAGGAAAACTAAGGCTAACACGGAACATGCTACAGGCTAACAACAATCAGCAAAACAGAGGAGTGAGGAGGTGACTTATATACTAAACACAAGGGGACACAAGACAAAACCAACCAATGGGAAACGGACATATGGAACAGAGGAACCAATAAGAACATGACACACAGACAAGGGTGAAACATGGTAGGTTGAGTGAACACAAAGCAAATTCAGAGTCCGTACTGGAGTGCCCTCTAGTGAAGTTCATAGGCATTCCAGTTGGTGACCGTAACAGTAGGTAATCACAGCATGCAGATATACAGCCATATCTCAAGTCTACGAGTGTGATATTGCGTTTATACAACAGTTCAATGGCATGAGTGTGTAAATAAACAAAATAACAATGGAGTGTCTTTAAAAGCCCTCTTTTGTGCAAACTACTTTCTTCCGCCATTCAAATTAAAGTTTGACAGTTGATCAGCTGAGCCAAAGCCTCTGCTACTAATTCCAAAACGTCACTTTAGAACTAGTAACAAAGGAATGTTGAGTTACTTAATTGAAAGTTTATTGTATTACTGTAGTAAAAGCAAAGTATTATGTGCACTAACGTTAGAGTATTATGGGAGAGAGATGGATTGAGCGATCTTGATTACCTGCATCTGATACAGCAATCATTGTTCAGCTCAAAAAACATTTGTTTGAATATCCGCTGAGGAAAGGATCATCTTTGTCATGATGTTAATATACCTTGTTAAACTCAAATGGATACCTGGACAATTTTCAATCTGGTTTTCGACCACATTACAGCACAGAGACAACGTTCTTAAAATAATAAATGAGATTCACTTAAATTCTGATTCTGGCAAAGTATCAGTGCTGGTACTGCTAGATCTCAGTGCTGCCTTTGACACTGTCGATCATAACATTCTTCTAGAGAGCCTGGAAAACTGGGTCGGTCTGGGATGTTCCTCAAATGATTCAGGTCATACTTAGAAGGGAGAGGTTATTATGTGAGTATAGGAGAGCATCAGTATAAGTGGACATTGATGACTTGCGGAGTCCCACAACGCTCAATTCTTGCCCCGCTCGTTTAGCCTGTATATGCTCCCACTAATGAGAAAGAACCAAATTGCCTATCGCAGCTATGCAGATGATACCCAGATTTACCTAGCCTTATCTTCAAATGACTACAGCCCCATTGACTCTGCAAATGCATTGATGAAATTAACAGTTGGATGTGCCAAAACTTTCTTCAGTTTAACAAGGAGAAAACTGAAGTCATTGCATTTGGAAACAAAGATGAAATTCTTAAGATGAATGCATACCTTGAGTCTAGGGGTCAAACAACTAAAAATCAAGTCAAAAATCTTGGTGTGATTCTGGAGTCAGACTTTAGTTTCAGTAGTCATGTCAAAGCAGT
Organism: Labeo rohita; assembly: GCF_022985175.1. Taxonomy (NCBI): domain Eukaryota; kingdom Metazoa; phylum Chordata; class Actinopteri; order Cypriniformes; family Cyprinidae; genus Labeo; species Labeo rohita. Next base: position 3,162 of record NW_026129872.1, on the reverse strand, counting down.
AACTAAGGCCCAATCCCAATTCTACCCCTTACCACTACACTTTCCCCTACCCCTCCATTTGGCTCCTTCACGTGTAGGGGTAGGCGTGTCTCAATTCTCTTTTGGTCGGAGGGCTAGGGGGGAAGGGGAAGGGCTAGATAGCCCTCCAAACGAAGATTTTTTGGGACCTCACTTCAAACGAAGGGCTAAGAGAAATTTCCAACATGGCTGCTCACTCGAGCAAGCAGACCTGTAAAGGTAAGTAATTTTTGCCATTAATAAGGATTTTTATGACAATTTTTCATTATATCTATATTACCTTCAATCTTGTGTTTGAGTTTACGGTGATGTTCTGTAAAGAAACGTTTGCAAAAAAAAAAATCGCTAAAGTTTGCTAGCAGATAGCTCTGATTGCACGATATTAGAAAATATATTTTTGTCATATACCCGGTGACTTGACTGCATGTTAGAAACAAATATGAAAGTCCAGTGGCAAGGCAATTTGCTTTAACCACGCATGTGGTAATGCATTGTTTTGTTTTGCTTACGGCCATCCCCGGTGAAAAAAACCACCATATGCTGGTGTAACGTGGAGTGAGAGGCGTGAGGCGAGCGGATCCACTTGCAAGCTTTTATTAAAGGGACGAGACAGATACATGGTCGTACAGGCAGGGTCAAACAGAAGCAAACAGGTATATCACAGGCAAGACGTAGAGAATAATCCTTATAACAAGCGATGGTCCAAAAAGGCAGGCGGCGAACAGTCGAAACCGGGGGAGCCAGGCGAGGGAACAAAGAACTAGGAACTAGGAACAAGGAAACTAGGGAACGCGAACAATAATAATAACACAACAACAATCCGTGACTTGCAAGGGGAAAGTCCAGGGCTTTTATAGCAACGCAATCGGCGCGATGGGTGATGGGAGTAGTAGTCCGGGGTGCAAAGCAACAGTCTGAGTGTAGTGACAGGGTGAGAGCGACCTCTGGCGGTGAGCGGACCGCAAGACACCGACCAGATTCGTGACAGCTGGTAGCTATGTTTTGATGCTGGAATGCTGGTTAGGTAGGTTTTGATGCTGGTTTAAGGTGGTCCTTTGCTGGTCTATGCTGGTCCTTAGCTGGTTTATGCTGGTCCTTTGCTGGTTCATGCTGGTCCTTGACCAGCAACATGACCAGCAAAAACCAGCAAAGGACCAGCATAAACCAGCAAAGGACCAGCTTAATCCAGCATCAAAACCTACCTAACCAGCATTCCAGCATCAAAACATAGCTACCAGCATATGCTGTTTTTTTCACCAGGGATATGTGTACATGTAAATGAACAGTGCTTACACTATTCGTACTTATTGCAACATGACAACATTTTTGTAACTTATATTCTGTATACAGACAGCGCATGTCCTCTGACATAACATTAAGTGCTAGCGACAACGTATGATGACGTATAACAGTGTAGTAGTGGTGTCCCATTTCTTAGGGGGAAATTTTTAACCCCTCCCCTTTCACTTCGTTTCAAGGGGCAAGGGAAAGGGGCAAGGGGTAGGCAAAGGAGTAGAAAATAGAATTGAGATTGGGCCTAAATCACCATACTATCATTTCAAAAATATTGCAAGAAATAAATGTTTTGTTTCCAGTCAATACTTGTAGGAACTTGATCATGCCTTCATCACAAGTAGGGTGGATTATTGTAATGGTCTCCTCACTGGCCTTCCCAAGAAGACTATTAGACAGCTGCAGCTCATCCAGAACGCTGCTGCCAGGATTCTGACTAGAACCAGAAAATCTGAGCATATCACACCGGTCCTCTGGTCCCTAGACTGGCTTCTAGTTATTTTTAGGATTGATTTTAAAGTACTTTTACTCGTTTATAAATTACTCAATGGCCTAGGACCTAAATACATTACCTAACAGACCACTCAGATCACTAGGAGTCAGTTACAAATACCAAGGGTTCACACAAAACAAGGGGAATCCGCTTTTAGCTATTATGCCACCCACAGTTGGAATCAGCTTCCAGAAGAGATCAGATGTGCTAAAACATTAGCCACATTTAAATCCAGATTCAAAACTCATCTGTTTAGTTGTGCATTTACTGAATGAGCACTGTGCCATGTCCGAACTGATTGTATCATTTTTTATATATTTTCATTTTTATTCTTAACTGTTTTAATTCATTTTAAATCTATTTTTGTTTTTATTGTTGTGATTATTTTTATGATCATTTTAATTCCTTTTATACACAGCAATTTGAATTACCATTGTGTATAAAATGTGCTATATAAATAACCCTGCCTAGCCTTGCCTGACCGAGATGTTGATATTTTATTGATTTGTTTAAAGTCACCATTATGATGATCAGGGTTTGCTTTAGTTTGACCCTTGACTTTGTAACTCCATGGTTTTGCCCCCATAGATATATATAGAATGACTAGATGTCTCGTCTGCGTCGCTGGCCAACGGAGTCGAACGTCCGCATATGGCGGCCATCTTACCACAGGCTGCTCGCTTACCCAAAATATTGTGTTGATAGTAAAACGTAATTTTTAAATAGCCATAACGTGCTCAATTTTTAACCGATTTTCAAACGGTTTGATTTATTATAAACGTCAAATATGTAGTTATGACACTGAATACTTTTGAATAATTATCTTATGTTCTACAAAATAGAATAATGTTCTAGAATAGGTATACTAAGCCTACAAGATTTCCCTTAACAAATATACATCAAGAAATGCTGCATGTTGAAATCCCCACCCTGTACAGTGATGACAATAACACAGCACAAAGAACTAAAGCCCATACTTCCAAATTGTTAATAAAAATATTTTTACACATAAAATGGTAGTAAACCAGTTTGTTTAGACATTATAAAAGCACTTTTCAAAGATTTTTGAAGATTTATTAAAATCAATGTTTGGACAGAGGTGTTAGAGACATTTGATGGATTTTTTTTTTTTTTTACATTTTCATTAAAAATTTAGCGAAGTAACGAAGGTGTCCCAGTGGTGCTGGTTCTGGTCCTCATCCGGCTGGTCCTGATAAGTGATGATGAAGTGATAAGTGAATAGGTTGGCAGGTTGTGGGTCGCTAGGCTGTGCAGGCCAGGAAGTCAATAATACAATATGCACACTGAAGGCATGATGCCGCCATAGGTTTGCAGAGAACTACATACAATATGCACAC
>NW_026129871.1:0-32480 GCF_022985175.1 Labeo rohita | reverse complement strand
AAGATGTTCTGAGGGCAGAAAAGAAAATGATTGGTTCAAAGATTCAACCAATGAAATTGATGCGGAGGCGGGACCAAGACGTGGAGGGAAACAATTGTACAGATACGTTATAGACTTAGTGGGACAGATTGCGTTTGTCGTAAGGTAAGTAGATTTAGGGTATATTTTATTATAATTCACTGTTAAACACCCTTGAAACGTTAGGGAACATGAAACCTGTAAAGAACTAATAATCGTACTTCTAACGGCTTATCATGATTGGACTGCTTATCAGTCGACCACACCAACACTGCTTTTGGGGTAATTTAACAGAAATAAAACACGATTTTTCAATGCTGCCAGTGCCCCACTGTCTATGTATTTAATATATGCGTCAACAGAGCTCGTTAAAATCTTAACGACAATTAATTGATCAACATTATACATCTCCCGCCCTAGAGCTGATCTCAGAGCAGGATCACTCTAATCGCTGTTTTGATTGTGTCTACATTGGACTTGACAAAGCCACCTGTGCAAATCATTTGAATTTTGTGTGAGCACGTCACAAATAGAACACGCTAGCAGTTTAGTGTCGGGAGTTGTCGTGTCGCGCCGCATCCAGTGTAGACAGCATCACTGATTGTAATGGGTACCACTGTATTTTGTCGCGTCGCGCCGCGCCGCTCGCGTCTGGTGTTACACGCTGCTCTCAGGGCAGGAGTACTCAGTTGCTTTGTATGGCTGTTATTTTTAGTGAACTACACGCTGCTCTCAGGGCAGGAGTACTCAGTTGCTTTGTATGGCTGTTATTTTTAGTGAACTACACGCTGCTCTCAGGGCAGGAGTACTCAGTTGCTTTGTATGGCTGTTATTTTTAGTGAACTACACGCTGCTCTCAGGGCAGGAGTACTCAGTTGCTTTGTATGGCTGTTATTTTTAGTGAACTACACGCTGCTCTCAGGGCAGGAGTACTCAGTTGCTTTGTATGGCTGTTATTTTTAGTGAACTACACGCTGCTCTCAGGGCAGGAGTACTCAGTTGCTTGTATGGCTGTTATTTTTAGTGAACTACACGCTGCTCTCAGGGCAGGAGTACTCAGTTGCTTTGTATGGCTGTTATTTTTAGTGAACTACACGCTGCTCTCAGGGCAGGAGTACTCAGTTGCTTTGTATGGCTGTTATTTTTAGTGAACTACACGCTGCTCTCAGGGCAGGAGTACTCAGTTGCTTTGTATGGCTGTTATTTTTAGTGAACTACACGCTGTATGGCTGTTATTTTTAGTGAACTACACGCTGCTCTGTTGCTTTTTAGTGAACTACACGCTGCTCTCAGGGCAGGAGTTGCTTTGTATGGCTGTTATTTTTAGTACTACACGCTGCTCTCAGGGCAGGAGTACTTGCTTTGTATGGCTGTTATTTTTAGTGAACTACACGCTGCTCTCAGGGCAGGAGTACTCAGTTGCTTTGTATGGCTGTTAGTACTCAGTTGCTTTGTATGGCTGTTATTTTTAGTGAACTACACGCTTTTTAGTGAACTGAACACGCTGCTCTCAGGGCAGGAGTACTCAGTTGCTTTGTATGGCTGTTATTTTTAGTGAACTACACGCTGCTCTCAGGGCAGGAGTACTCAGTTGCTTTGTATGGCTGTTATTTTTAGTGAACTACACGCTGCTCTCAGGGCAGGAGTACTCAGTTGCTTTGTATGGCTGTTATTTTTAGTGAACTACACGCTGCTCTCAGGGCAGGAGTACTCAGTTGCTTTGTATGGCTGTTATTTTTAGTGAACTACACGCTGCTCTCAGGGCAGGAGTACTCAGTTGCTGTTTTGTATGGCTGTTATTTTTAGTGAACTGAACTACACGCTGCTCTCAGGGCAGGAGTACTCAGTTGCTTTGTATGGCTGTTATTTTTAGTGAACTACACGCTGCTCTCAGGGCAGGAGTACTCAGTTGCTTTGTATGGCTGTTATTTTTAGTGAACTACACGCTGCTCTCAGGGCAGGAGTACTCAGTTGCTTTGTATGGCTGTTATTTTTAGTGAACTCAGGGCACGCTGCTCTCAGGGCAGGAGTACTCAGTTGCTTTGTATGGCTGTTATTTTTAGTGAACTACACGCTGCTCTCAGGGGCAGGAGTACTCAGTTGCTTTGTATGGCTGTTATTTTTAGTGAACTACACGCTGCTCTCAGGGCAGGAGTACTCAGTTGCTTTGTATGGCTGTTATTTTTTGTATGGCTGTGGCTGTTTTTAGTGAACTACACGCTGCTCTCAGGGCAGGAGTACTCAGTTGCTTTGTATGGCTGTTATTTTTAGTGAACTACACGCTGCTCTCAGGGCAGGAGTACTCAGTTGCTTTGTATGGCTGTTATTTTTAGTGAACTACACGCTGCTCTCAGGGCAGGAGTCAGTTGCTTTGTATGGCTGTTATTTTTAGTGAACTTTGTATGCTTTGTATGGCTGTTATTTTTAGTGAACTACACGCTGCTCTCAGGGCAGGAGTACTCAGTTGCTTTGTATGGCTGTTATTTTTAGTGAACTACTGCTGCTCTGAGTACTCAGTTGCTTTGTATGGCTGTTATTTTTAGTGAACTACACGCTGCTCTCAGGGCAGGAGTACTCAGTTGCTTTGTATGGCTGTTATTTTTAGTGAACTACACGCTGGCTGTTATTTTTAGTGAACTACACGCTCTCAGGGCAGGAGTACTCAGTTGCTTTGTATGGCTGTTATTTTTAGTGAACTACACGCTGCTCTCAGGGCAGGAGTACTCAGTTGCTTTGTATGGCTGTTATTTTTAGTGAACTACACGCTGCTCTCAGGGCAGGAGTACTCAGTTGCTTTGTATGGCTGTTATTTTTAGTGAACTACACGCTGCTCAGGGCAGGAGTACTCAGGCTTTGTATGGCTGTTATTTTTAGTGAACTACACGCTGCTCTCAGGGCAGGAGTACTCAGTTGCTTTGTATGGCTGTTATTTTTAGTGAACTGCTGCTTCAGGGCAGGAGTACTCAGGCTTTGTATGGCTGTTATTTTTAGTGAACTACACGCTGCTCTCAGGGCAGGAGTACTCAGTTGCTTTGTATGGCTGTTATTTTTAGTGAACTACACGCTGCTCTCAGGGCAGGAGTACTCAGTTGCTTTGTATGGCTTTTATTTTTAGTGAACTACATGCTGCTCTCAGGGCAGGAGTACTTAGTGTAATTCATTTCATTGTTATTTTTATTTATTCAAAACAAAACAATTTACATCACTTTTAGTTTTAGTGTATTGTAGTGTGTTTTATTATAATCAGACAAACAGATTTAAAACTTCATAGCCTATAAATAAAATATGTATGTTTTATTTGTTTTACAGCTCATCCTTGCATGAGTTGAAAGGCCATTTTTTGGAAATATGAATGGTAAGTTTGAAATTTGTTTGTTTATTTACTTATTTTTATGTACCATGTATATTATGAGCAAACAATAAAAGTAAAAAGAATAAGGATGTCCTACAGTGATAACACCACAGCTCTTTGATGCATGGTAGCAATGTATAGGCCTGTGTTTTGCATAAAGATTTTATTATGTGATATTTGCATACAGTATTAACACATAGACAAACAAACACATCAATATATACTACAAGGTATAGTTCAAAAATAAATAAATAAATAAATAAATAACAATAAAAAAAAATAAATAAACATTTTACCCATCCAGTCTTACAAATCATGAAGTCTGGAAGGCTGCATGGAAGCCGTACCGATATTGGAAGGGTTGGACCCTATCCAGTTTATGTGGAAAGCTTTGAATCCCTAGTGGAAGACAACAGAGTATCTGATGAGGTAACGTTTCTCTTGTCTTGTAATAAACTATATATAAATAAATATGTATATAAATAAACTTTAATGGATGGTAATTTCTTTGGATAAAATTTTCAAAACACAAATGTAAGGCATCCAGAACTCCAGCTTACGTTTTCAGTATTCTTCTCACTTTTTGCAGTTCACTATTCCTCCACAAAAACACTAGTTTTGAAAACTTGACTTGAACTCATTCATTTTGATAAAACATTCTTTTCGTATTGATACTTCAGTGCTTTTTCCTAATTGTTTCTCTTTCTCTGTTGTTTGGTTGATGCCTGCCTCCAAAGATCATGGATGCATTGTTCCATCTATTCACCATGGTAACAGATTATTAATTATTTTTAAACATTTTCAACTGTATATTGTCTTCCTTGAGTGCTGTGTCATCCTACATATTATCTGTGGTAACACAAATCTAACACATTTGAGTGTAGGTGTGGTTCAATATTTATCATATATTGTGAATATATAGTCAAGTCAAGTCACCTTTATTTATATAGTGCTTTTAACAATACAGAATTGTGACAAAGTGGCTGTACAGTATTAAATAGGAAATAATGCATCAATAATGCAAAAGGGCAACAGATACACCTTACAAATGAGGACAATAGAACCAATCAAAACCAACAAAAGAGCAATATTATGTAGGTGTTGTGACAAGTCTTGGTTAGTCTAATGCAGTACTTTATTTTTATTAAAAAAAAAAAAGAAAGAAAAGAAAAGAAAGTAGTAAAATAGAAATAGATTAGAGAAGGCATGTGTTTGATGGTTCATAGTTTTTTTTTTAATAAATAAAAAGAAAACATCCAGATAAAACAGAAATAGAACAGATAGTGCAAGTGTTAGAGGGTTAGGTATTTTAATAAATAAAAAGAAAACAAGTAGACAAAATAGAAATATAGTGCTTGTATTACAAGTTCAAGTGTAGATGGTAGAGAGTCTTTAGCTGTTTCTTGAAGATGGCTAAGGACTTGCAATGAGTTGGGCAGGCCATTCCACCAGGAGGGAGCAGTTAATGTCAAAGACTGTGAAAGCGATTTTGTGCCTGTTTGGGATGGCACTATAATGCACTGTTCATTTGCAGCTTCTAGAGGTCACATAAGTCTGAAGTAGTGAATTTAGGTTAAGGGGTGAGAGCCCACTGCTTACCTAGGAGTTGGACATTCAGATAGCCTTTTGTATTGTAATGAGCTGCAACTGGTTTGTCTGAAACACTAAACACTGCATGCCCAGTGCACTCCAGGAGGAAGGTTGCTAATAAACGCACACATTTTTTTCATGTGCATTTGTTTAAAATATTTGTAGACTTTTAGGATTTATTCATTTTAATTATTATGTATTTATTATTATTTTTATTTAGAAGCGACCAGATGTTGTAGCAATCAACACGCACACTTTGAATCAGATATTAGATGGTGAAACAAGGGCAAGGAGTCATTATTTTATCAAGGTAAAAGTTTCCCCAACAAAACTCACAGGTCTTACCAGTATTACAGGTAGCACCAATGTAGATACATTTCTTGCTAGTCTCATTTGCTCACACTAAATCAAATGCAAACATTCATATTTGTTTTCTTTTAAGAGGAACATCTTTGATAACAAAAAGGAGATTGTTGGTCCCTATTTGGAGGGTGGGAATCACTGGACTTTTTTTGTAAGTCACTTATTTATAAAACATGTTTTGCTGCAAGTAGTAATGTGTATATATTAGACATTTCATGCATATAGGTTCCCATTGAAACATATTTCTTACAAAAATATATTTTTTTAAATAATTATTAAAAATAATTAGTTTGTTTGTTTTAGCACTGCAATCTGGTGGATCGTACTTTAATGTATCTAAATTCACTTGGGGAGCAGGATGAGCAATATAATAAAATAGCAGAAAACTGGAGGTACCAATTTATAAAATAAATAAATAAACATACTAACTTTGTTTTGCACATCTACTTTACACATTTTTATCTTTAACTACATTGCAGCACATTTGCTGCATCAAAAGGCTTCCAGGGGCCATGGAAAATGACCAAGAGGAGCCATGCCCTTCAGAATGACAGTGTTTCCTGTGGTGTTTTCACAGCTGTGGTAAAATGATTTTACTTTATTGTTGTTAATAATATCGTTATTATTATCATCATCATTATCATTAATACTACTACTGTTACAAATCATTATGCATTTTTAAGATCATGACACTGTTGTGTAATTTCTTATGATACTGTTTTTATTGGTGATTTTGCAGCTGTGACATTAAATTCATCATTCTTTTTGGAACACCTTTAGTTTGCTGAGGCCTTTCTAGGAGGTGCAGAGGGGTATCTTGCATGTTCATCTGTACAGCAAGAGAGGGAGCGACTGGGATTGTTTCTCTTCAGTTCACTTGGTAAGTACTATGCACTGTATATATAGAGAGAGAGTTTTATATTGGTTGTTTCCTGTTGAAAGAGTAACAGTGCAGCAAATATGTTTCCTCTGTGTTTTAGATAAGTCAGGTGTTTGTGGTATCTGTCACAAGACCGTGTCGAAGAAGAGCAAGGCAAGTGATGCAAATTACACTTTAAATATTTAGGATTCTGACCTTAACAGATGATTCTCCAATTCCAGTTCTGTGGTCTTTTGATGCAGTACGCCATATTGAAATGGCTGATTGATTAGGGAGTAAAATAAATAAAATTCTAAATGGAACTTACAGAGACCTGGAAGGGACATGGTGGTGGGGAAAATATAAGGGAGGGAGAAAAAAAATGTTTATGTTCTCTTGCAAAACATTTGCGTTCCCTTGAGAAACTTTGCGTTCCCGTGCAAAACGTTTGTGTTCTCTCGCAAAACTTTTGTGTTCCCTCGAGAAACTTTGCATTCCCTCGCAAAACTTTGCATTCCCTCGCAAAACTTTTACGTTCGCTTGAGAAATTTTGCGTTCCCTTGACAAATTTTGCATTCTCTCGCAAAGATTTTTGTGTTCCCTCCCAAAGATTTTTGCATTCTATCGCAAAACCAGCTGAGTTCGTATAAACACTTACTGTTTACTCAGCACCGTATGTTCACAATGGAGTGGTTCATAGTGTTTTATTTTGAACTTTGACTCAAGTAGGCCTATTATAGAAATACAGTCAAGATCTTTAATTGCTAGTTTAAGGCACAATTTTGGAACATTCTAAAACACTTAATGTGGCCTACTGTACTAAAACAGTGACAATGGAGGCCCAATTCGATATTAATAAATGCTATTAATACTAATAAATATATTAATATTAATACCCTTATTAATAAAATAATAAAACCATGGTTAATTTGTTTTCTGCATGTTTAAATAAACATGCTAAACATAATTTAAAGTTTTTAAAAAGGAAAAATAAAACAAATAAGTCATGTAGCCTATTAGTCGCATTTTATTAAATTCAGAAATAATTCTACCAGCAGGCTTACAGCGTATAATACCAACATTATAAACAGACATAGCCTAGGCTATTTTAGTTCCCTGCACTCTACAACAAATCCTTTACATTTAACCTAGAACCTAGAACAGACCAAAAATTTATACGTGAAAATATTGACGTGAAAAAAAATCATAGTGAACAAAAATGTGCAGCAGTGGATTGGATGCTCACAGTGTACGGCACAAAATAATACAGACTTTTTAAATTGATTAGTCTAACTTTTTTATCTGTTTGGGTGAGTCTGTGTTTTATTTTAATAATGAACGAACAGGCTGTGCTGTTTGCAGTGAATATGTACACTTGAGATGCCGGTGTGATCAAATAGCTGAAATATAAAACTCTCTTCCATACAGAAACATACCCTGTGCGGGTTATTGTTTTTAATGTTTAAAATATAAGAATGGAATTTTCCTTGATTATCCAAACAACTGCAAATGTAACATTGGTTTTATGTAACAGTTTAACAAAAAGGGTAATATTAAGACATTAATGCATTTACACATTAATACATTTTAAATGTAGCCTACATTTTAAACAGTATTGTTGATGTTGTTTGATATATTTTATAACAAAATAATAATAGTTCCAACAAAATTTTTTGATTTTTTTTTATTGAATGAATAAATGACGCAACACCTTGCTCATTAAGCCACCTACTGCCAATTTTAGTTTTGAATCTACAAGTATCACTTAATTTTGCCATTATTTTTTGCTTTATTTATTATATTAATACTCTTAATGAAATCTTAAGAATATGACATGTATGACATACAGTTGAAGGATTGAAAAACTTCTAACCTCTCTAATGGTTTTCTTTCTCTCTAATGGAAAATTGTTATCATACAGTTCAGCTGGGCTCCTCTGCTTGCATGAACACAGAATCTATTTTGAATGATTTCATATTTAGTCTTTTTTTTTTTTTTATCATGCAAGAGAACGCAAAAAATTCTGAAAAATATGTTTTCCTCCCACCCTGAATTTTTCCACTCACTCTAATTTTTTCCACCACCATGTTCCTTCCAGGGCTCCGTAGGAACTGGATAAACATGACTTAACCATTTTTCATGCAAATTAATTTTCTAGGAAAAATGCTCAAGTTGTTCAGTAAATATTCATAAAAAATGCCGACCTGAGGATCAGGATCATCCAAAGTGTCTTTTTTGCAAAGGTACATCCTTGTGCCTACACTGTAAAATAAATCATCTAATATTAGATAGTGTTTACACTTTGAGATGCTGATAGTAAAGGTAAAGTTTTATAATAGTCTGTTAGTGCTCATATTGTTTTAAATAAATTAATTCTGTGAGAAGACAGTTTAGGAGAAACTAAGCACATTGAAGTTGAGGTTCAAGACAGCCCAGGAGAAAGCACACAACAGATACAGAACAAGACTGAGGGCTTAGGTGAAAACAACACTGGAATTGAGGAACAAGAAGGCTGTGGTAACCAAAATCCAGGAGTTGAGGGAGAACACAGCCAAGAAGATCAGTCAGGTAAACTTTTAAATAGGATCTAGGTCTGGGCAGTGTGACGGCATATATTCATCTCTCGTTGGTTTTAATGATATGGCAGATTTGTTTGTCTAGTAAAGAAGCAGATAAACACTATTTAATTTTGCAGTAATAAATGAAATCCAAATTAAGACATTTCTTGATGCTCTAGATGGGTCTAAAGACAGCATGATGCATTGAACAGTCTTGATCAATAAACATAGTAATTAATTTTAACCTGAATTAATGAATATTATTGATACTGTTACTAATCTTTTTTTCCCCACCCTTACAGGGGGGTTCCTGGTGGAAAGTCTCTTAAAAGTTTCAGACTTTCATCAAACAAAGAGGTAAAAACAATATTTAATTGGTTTTTAAGTTATAGAAAAAAATGCTGTACATCAGTGTATTTTAAAAAGGATGTTATTCATTTGTCTTGTTGCCATGGCTCATATCATTCTTTTGTATTTGTGTGTAACTGAAGGGGATTTTTTTAAAGATTAATATGCCATTTTATAAAGCACCTCAGCCTATTCAAGATCATTATAATATACTGAATTAATTGATTTTTCAGATACCTGGTGACTTCGGAGGAGCTACAAAGGAGGTGCTCCCTACCAGAAAGCTACTCTGCAAATACAGTAGTGGCCTATGTAAGGAAAGCCAAAGGACAAAAAAAGAAAATTACTGAGAGATTAGCAGAGCTCAACGTGACGCCATCAAAGCGCACAAAGCTTACTTCACAGTGCTCCAAACTTTGTGAAGGTAATAATGGAGAAGGGGTAGTAGTACTTTAAAAGAGAAGTCCACTTTCAGAACAAACATTTACAGATAATGTACTCACCCCCTTGTCATCCAAGATGTTCATATCTTTCTTTCTTCAGTCGTAAAGAAAATGTTTTTTCAGGAAAACATTTCTGCATTTTTCTCCCTATAATGGACTGATATGGTGCCTCGATTTTGAACTTCCAAAATGCAGTTTAAATGCAGCTTCAAACAATCCCAGCCGAGGAAGAAGGGTCTTATCTAGGGAAATGATCGGTTATTTTCATTAAAAAATACAATTTAAATAATTTTAATCTCAAACACTCGTGTTGTCTTGCTCTGCCTGAACTCTGTGTATTGTGGCTCAAGACAGTTCGGGTATGTCGAAAAACTCCCATCTCATGTTCTCCCTCAACTTCAAAAATCATTTCAGAATCATCCTACATCACTGCAGAAGAACAGACACAGTGTTTGCAAAGTGAACATGCAAAGAAGATCAAACACCCTTAACAAAAAAGGTAAAACAGCGATATAGGGTGATTTTGAAGTTGAGGGAGAACATGAGATGAAATTTTCCTCAAAAAACAAAATTTCTTTATGACTGATGAACATCTTGGATGACAAGGGGGTGAATACATTATCTGTAAATTTTTTGTTCTGGAAGTAGACCTGTCCTTTAAAGGGAATTCTGAAACCAGTTTCATGTTTATTTATTTATTTTTTATTTTTACTTTTATTTATTTATTTATTTATTTATTTTTGAATCATGGATTTGTTAATTATTATCAAAATAAAAGTTTACATAATAAAACATTATTGCAATTATCATTTTGAAGTGGTGTCCAGGCATTAACTGCATTTCTGTAACAGCATGTTTAGAGTGGCTTCACTCTAAATCACAGACACTAAATTGGATAGCAATTATATTGTTATACACTTACAATGTAAATAAAATAAAAAAGTTCATAGACAAGCATAGACAAGTTGCCTTACCACTATGGGTTGTTTAGTTTTACCAAAATAGGTCAATCCATTGTGTTAATAGCCCCTCAAAATAATGTTATGTCATTTCACAATAAGGATCTGCATGCTGGTGTTATTATTTGTATTTTATGTTGCTGCCTGCTTGGAAGTTAGACATTATTACAAATAAATTTGTTGGGTATAATTCATATATTTTAGATGAATGCAGTGATCTGGCTGGTGACATAATGTACCTAGCAGCCAAGTTCATCCCCCAGAAAAATGTTGCTCAAGCATTGCTGGAAGAAGGGAATGTCCATGCAGCCTTGGCCAGAACAGAAGACTGCAGGTAATTTAATAACAATTTACGACTAAACTTGACATTTAACTGAATGGTTCAGTGATCAGTTGAACCAGGAAACTAAATAGTTTTTGTTGTTTTCCATTTTAGGAAGACCTTGAAAACTGTGAAGAATGCTTTAGAGGCTCATTGGGAAAATTTTGACCTTGCAACACATGGACTTGGGCCTGCTGTTATAAATGGCACTTTTTCCTTAATTGATGCATGTCTTAAAGAGAAAATGAAAGCACTGAAATCAAAAAACTTCACAGATCAGTAAGGTTCGTGTCCACTTTATTTTATACATTCATTCAAATTATTATTATTTTTTTTTTGTATACACTGTTCAGCAGAAAAATAAGGACATTACAATTTCATAGTTTATTTTAATATGCTTACATTTATAGATGCGTAAAACCTTACAACAAATGACAACTACTAGCACTATACCCGGTTTATGATGACTAAATACAATAAGCAATAAACAAGTAATTTGTAGTATTGTAGTATTTAGTGTATTACGCTCTGCTCTCAGGGCAGGAGTACTCAACGTAATTCATTTCACTGTGTTTTTTTAGTGAACTACACACTCTCAGGGCAGGAGTACTAAATTGAAGTCATTTCACTGTTATTTTTAGTGTGTTATGTGCTGCTCCAAGGGCAGGAGTACTTTTTGTATACTATGTCCTGCAAGATTAAACTAATGTGGATTTTTTTCTCTGTCTCTTTAAACAAGGAACCACTGAATACCAATAAAATGACTGGTAAGCATGTAATATTCATTTTGTCTTGATGCTTGAACCTTGGTGTTCCTTGGCACTGTGCATGTTAAATGTTTTCTTAATTTCTTCCATTGGAAGATTCCAGGAATTAATTTCACCTTGTTTTTAAGTCTATGCGGTTGAAAATACAGTGGTCAAATACAAACAGTTTTTGTCATGTATATACTATGTAAACTGAAATCAAAAGCTTTACGTATTTCAATTGCAGGAAAAACCTGATGGACACATTAAGGAGGAACTGGGAGACATTTGGCCAGGCAACCCATGGCCTTGGACAGGACACATTTAATTTAATTGACTCATGTCTAACAGAAAAAGAACTAAAAAAATAAAATAAGCACTTCAAAAACTGGAAGAAAATCTACTAGTTAAAGTACAGGAGTGTAATGTTGCATTTTTGCTGTGCTATTTTGTGATTATGTTGCCATTTTAGATGCACTATTTTTTTTTTTTTTTTTTTTTTTTTTACATGTTTTGCAAAAGGAAAGTAGTCATAATTTTGTTTTATTGGAATGTTAATGTGTTCAATAAAAATATAACTAGTGGTTTGATTTTGTATGATCAACATTTGTTTATTCATTTTGTTATACACAAAACATCTGTACAGTCTACAACAGTTATTGGCAAAAAGGACAGTAGATGCAAGGGGAGGGGGGGGGGGGCATTTTGGTTTAAGCAAAGTGATCGTTTCCACAATGAAACATTTACTTAACTACAAAATCATCCTTGTTTTTGTTTTCTTCTTTTTGACTGTATAATTAACAGTGACTGCGTCTTTTGCTTTTTTGACCCTTTTACGATAATTATGAAGTGCAGTTATTTTCCTTTTCCTTGACACTCTGCTAAACTGTGAAAAAACTAATTTGTGTGCTCTCTGTACTAAATTGTACACTTCCTTAGTCTCTTGAAATTTCTCTGATTGGGTCCAGTCATGAAGATCTGTGAGCATGTCTTGCAGTGTAGGGTTTTTTTTCTTGCTGCACTTTAGGCTGTGTAAGTCAAAAGAATTGCTCTCACAACAGGTTGAGTAGAGAATGTTGTGAACTAATATACATACACATACCTCTCCATAACTATTTGCAATGCATGTGCAAAATCTTGTCCCTTTATGACTTACAATTCCTACACTCCCATCAAAGTGACAGACTGTAAGGGTTTCATTATCTGCGAAGTAGGATTGACTATCAACAAGCTTTCTTGCAGCATCTGTCCTAAGGTTTTGAATCACAAGTCCATGTTTCTCTGCAATTGTCTGTGAGAAAATTAAGTGTTTGCACATAGATCCACATTGGAATCTTTTGCAGTTGCATGTGTGCATCACCAAGTCAACTGTGTGAGACTGTGTGCTTGTATCAGGTGGAACCAAACACACTCCATTTTCAGACACATCTGTTTTTGCGTCCAGGCCTTTCGCAATCATTGACTGAGCAGCATTAATGGTCTCCTCACTGTTTGGTCCTTTGATTCGTCCAGTTTCTGCCAGGTCATCCAAGTAACTGAATAAAATAAAACAAGGTAAGAAACAGTCAACTGATGCAAGAATTAAAAAATAATAATAATAATAATAATAATAATAATAATAATTATTATTATTATTATTATTATTATTATTATTATTATTATTATTATTATTAACATATATATTGTGGGTTAACAATAATCAGCAATGTCCTGAAAGCTGACAGTCATTTTGGTTAATGTTTTCATGGGTGACGTGTTGTTTAAGCGAATTAAGAATGATTAGGTCATAGAGAATAGATTGTTTATTGTAGAGCTTTGTTGATAATGACAGCAAGTAATGGCCAGAGGTAGAATCTATACCGTTATATCATACGAGTACCAAAACTTGGTCATATGATTTCTGTAATTGGCAATTATAATTTGGCAAATGAACCTAATTTTACCTGTAATATTTCTGGACATCACCACATAGTAAGCAAAGAAGATGATCAATCCTGCTATTCATCTTTCCCTTCAGAAACTGGTACTTCATTGTGAGGAAAAACCTGTGTACAAAAGATAAAGAACAAAGCATCCTTAATAAAATTTTGCCATGATTATCTTGTTACGTATATTATGTTCTATAATGATATTTTAGGGCATTATGTTATCAGTTTAATAGTTCACCTCTCGGCCTTGTTGTTGGTTTCACTGTTATGATGATAGAATGACCGGCCAAAATTGGACCACAATTCTCCCAAACAAATCCACTGATTCTTGAGGTAGGTGGATACATGTGAACTACCCAGACATGTATTGAGCTCTTCGCACTTTCTAGCTGATGTGTTGTTGAACTCCTCTTCCTGTTAAAAAAAAAAAAAAACACACACACACACACACACACACACACAGTAAAGGTATGCTTACTTGTACTTACATGTTAGGGATAGTTTATTCAAAACTAATTTTCATAGAAACATTCCTCAAGATCAAGACAATTAATTAAAAAGCTCAGTAAGATCCAGTTCACACACATTAAAGTTGACATAAAATAATAAACTTGAACAATCCAAGGAAAATCCATAGTATACAACTCATGTTTTTAGTTTCATATACTGAAGACAGATATTTATTTCTAAAGAATAAAGTGGTATATGATGTAAAAATATTACCGTTAAGCAGGATTTCATTGATGCCATTGCTTGAATCACAGTATTTCTTTGATTTACAGGCAAGTTTCCTCCATCTTTTCTAACCATCCACCTATGCACAGCCTGCAAAAACATTAAATTATCAAATGGCTGTGATGATGAATTTTTATAAGACTTTTGAAATCTTTGTTTTGTTTTGTACTTTTTCCGTCTTACAACTGTTGAATGATTTTGTTCAGAACTTCAGTAATATGCCTACCTGGAGTACATGAAACCAGCAAAGAAGAACCTTGGCTGTTGGAAAAACTCTTCTTATTGCATTGAGTTCCTTAAGGTCACGGTCAATCATTATCGACCTACATGATGAGGAATTAAGAGGCAGTTTAGACACATCAGCATTCAATATGTAGTGTTTGACAAATTAATATTTGTAAAAAAAAAAGAAAAAAAAAAAAAAAAAAAGTAGCTTATAATTTGCTGTGTTTATGCAAGGTGTTCATCCACTGATCTTATTTGTACATAATACTACATAAGTACATCAGCAAACTTTGCTGCCAAAATTTACAACCCTACACTTTTAATTTCTTACCTGGGAAGAAATCCGGGGTTGTGAATTGCAAGCTTTTCCAAACAGACGGCAAGTATGTCAGCCGATTCTTGACTGACAATAAAGTAAGCAAATGGGACTGCTCTTCCAATACTGTTTGTCAAAAGAAGTGCATAAAATGCATAGCCATACGATGTAATGGCTTTGTAAGTTGCATCCATGAAAACCATGGGATGTGGATGTTCTCGAAGTATCTTTTTTTGCCAGGGTGTCTGCACCACAATTATTAATGGTTGATCTTCACTCAACGGCTGGTAGTAGCAAATGTTTTCCTGTAACTCTGATGCGACTAGCTTGTCCACACTAACACAGTCTTTTGGGTCAGGAAAACTGAGAGCATTGACGGTTTTCTTGATTAGTCTTATATCCTCAGGTGTAACATAATACCTCCGATTGTATTTGTCCATATGTCCATGATGCTCTGCCCAGTCCACACATTTTAAAAGTGTTTCAGAAATTGATAGTCCTTGACCAAGCCATATTTCAATGAAGGCTAATAACTCTGGGTCAACACGATTTTTTATTCCCTCTTGTTTATTGCACACATCATGTCCACTGTGCTGAAGCATTCGGTTTACCACAGCACCTGTAAAGCTGCCATCTTTGATTAACTTAAATGACACATAAGCTTTGCAAGAATTAGCTCTGGTCTTTGTTGGTTCTCCTTTGCTTTTCCCACTTGGTTTGGTTGACCTTTCACATGCAAAGTAAAAGTAATTTTTACCAGTAGAAACAGATGATTTGAAGCAGCAATGAGCTTCCTCTTCCACTTTCCTAATGTAACCCTGCATAAAATCAGTCTCCTCCCCAGTAAAAGATATGACCTCCTGAATGACTCGTGCATCCTTCACTTTATTTAAATTTCTCCGTATACCATCAAGCCAGATATTCTCCATTGACCTGAAAAAGTAAAGAAAAAAATAAATAATTGAGGAACCAAATCGTCCTGAGATTAGAATGTAGTTCACAAAAATAACAGTGAAATGAATTAGATTGAGTACTCCTGCCCTGAGAGCAGCCTGTAATTCACTAAAATAACAACGAAATGAATTACGTTGAGTACTCCTGCCCTGAGAGCAGTATGTAGTTCACTAAAATAACAACGAAATGAATTACGTTGAGTACTCCTGCCCTGAGAGCAGCGTGTAGTTCACTAAAATAACAACGAAATTAATTAGTTGAGTACTCCTGCCCTGAGAGCAGCGTGTAGTTCACTAAAAATAACAACGAAATCACTAATGAGTACTCTCTGCCCTGAGAGCAGCGTGTAGTTCACTAAAATAACAACGAAATGAAATTAAGTTGAGTACTCCTGCCCTGAGAGCAGCGTGTAGTTCACAACGAAAAAATAACAACGAAATGAATTACGTTGAGTACTCCTGCCCTGAGAGCAGCGTGTAGTTCACTAAAATAACAACGAAATGAATTACGTTGAGTACTCCTGCCCTGAGAGCAGCGTGTAGTTCACTAAAATAACAACGAAATTAATTACGTTGAGTACTCCTGCCCTGAGAGCAGCGTGTAGTTCACTAAAATAACAACGAAATTAATTACGTTGAGTACTCCTGCCCTGAGAGCAGCGTGTAGTTCACTAAAATAACAACGAAATTAATTACGTTGAGTACTCCTGCCCTGAGAGCAGCGTGTAGTTCACTAAAATAGTTCGAAATTAAAAGTACTCCTGCCCTGAACAGCGTGTAGTTCACTAAAATGAATTACGTTGAGTACTCCTGCCCTGAGAGCAGCGTGTAGTTCACTAAAATAACAACGAAATGAATTACGTTGAGTACTCCTGCCCTGAGAGCAGCGTGTAGTTCACTAAAATAACAACGAAATGAATTACGTTGAGTACTCCTGCCCTGAGAGCAGCGTGTAGTACTCCTGCCCTTCACTAAAATAACAACGAAATGAATTACGTTGAGTACTCCTGCCCTGAGAGCAGAGAGCAACGTTGAGTAGTCCTCACTGAGAGCAGCGTGTAGTTCACTAAAATAACAAAAATTAAAGCGTGTAGTTCACTAAAATAACAACGAAATGTTGAGTACTCCTGAGAAATGAGCAGCGTGTAGTTCACTAAAATAACAATGAAATTAATTACATTGAGTACTCCTGCCCTGAGAGCAGCGTGTAGTTCACTAAAATAACAACGAAATGAATTACGTTGAGTACTCCTGCCCTGAGAGCAGCGTGTAGTTCACTAAAATAACAACGAAATTAATTACCTTGAGTACTCCTGCCCTGAGAGCAGCGTGTAGTTCACTAAAATAACAACGAAATTAATTACGTTGAGTACTCCTGCCCTGAGAGCAGCGTGTAGTTCACTAAAATAACCTGCCCTGAGTACTCCTGCCCTGAGCAGCGTGTAGTTCACTAAAATAACAACGAAATGAATTACGTTGAGTACTCCTGCCCTGAGAGCAGCGTGTAGTTCACTAAAATAACAACGAAATTCACTAAAATAACAACGAAATTGAGTACTCCTGCCCTGAGAGCAGCGTGTAGTTCACTAAAATAACAACGAAATTAAAATTGAACTCCTGCCCTGAGAGTTGCGTGTAGTTACTAAAATAACCTGCCCTGAGAGCAGCGTGTAGTTCACTAAAATAACAACGAAATTAATTACGTTGAGTACTCCTGCCCTGAGAGCAGCTGAGAGCAGCATGTAGTTCACTAAAATAACAACGAAATTAATTACATTGAGTTCACTGAGAGCAAATAAAATAACAACGAAAAATTACGTTGAGTACTCCTGCCCTGAGAGCAGCGTGTAGTTCACTAAAATAACAACGAAATTAATTACGTTGAGTACTCCTGCCCTGAGAGCAGCGTGTAGTTCACTAAAAAAAGTACTCCTAACTGAGAAAGTTCACTAAAATAACAACGAAATTAATTACGTTGAGTACTCCTGCCCTGAGTACTCCTGCCCTGAGAGCAGCGTGTAGTTCACTAAAATAACAACGAAATGAATTACATTGAGTACTCCTGCCCTGAGAGCAGCGTGTAGTTCACTAAAATAACAACGAAATTAATTAATTGAGTACTCCTGCCCTGAGAGCAGCGTGTAGTTCACTAAAATAACAACGAAAAATTAATTGAGTACTCCTGCCCTGAGAGCAGTGTAGTTCACTGCCCTGAGAGCCCAGCGTGTAGTTCACTAAAATAACAACGAAATTAATTAGTTGAGTACTCCTGCCCTGAGCAGCAGTGTAGTTCACTAAAATAACAACGAAATTAATTACGTTGAGTACTCCTGCCCCCTGAGCAGCAGTTCACTAAAATAACAACGAAAAAGTTGAGTACTCCTGCCCTGAGCAGCGTGTAGTTCACTAAAAATAACGAAATGAATTAGTTGAGTACTCCTGCCCTGAGAGCAGCGTGTAGTGTAGTTCACTAAAATAACTAAAATAACAAAATTAATTAGTTGAGTACTCCTGCCCTGAGAGCAGCGTGTAGTTCACTAAAATAACAACGAAATTAATTACGTTGAGTACTCCTGCCCTGAGAGCAGCGTGTAGTTCACTAAAATAACAACGAAATTAATTACATTGAGTACTCCTGCCCTGAGAGCAGCGTGAGTTACTCCTGCCCTGAGAGCTCCTGCCCTGAGAGTGTAGTTCACTAAAATAACAACGAAAAAAGTTGAGTACTCCTGCCCTGAGAGCAGCGTGTAGTTCACTAAAATAACAACGAAATGAAGTTGAGTACTCCTGCCCTGAGAGCAGCGTGTAGTTCACTAAAATAACAACGAAATTAATTGAAGTTGAGTACTCCTGCCCTGAGAGCAGCGTGTAGTTCACTAAAATAACAACGAAATTAATTACGTTGAGTACTCCTGCCCTGAGAGCAGCGTGTAGTTCACTAAAATAACAACGAAATCACTAAAATAACAATTACATTGAGTACTCCTGCCCTGAGAGCAGTTCACTAAAATAACAACGAAATGTGTAGTTCCTGCCCTGAGAGCAAAATAAATAACGAAATTAATTACATTGAGTACTCCTGCCCTGAGAGCAGCGTGTAGTTCACTAAAATAACAACGAAATAATAATTACTCCTGCCCTTGAGTACTACCTGCCCTGAGAGCAGCGTGTAGTTCACTAAAATAACAACGAAATTAAATTACTCCTGTTGAGTTACTCCTGCCCTGAGTAGCCCAGCAGTGTAGTTCACTAAAATAACAACGAAATTAATTACATTGAGTACTCCTGCCCTGAGAGCAGCGTGTAGTTCACTAAAATAACAACGAAAAATTAGTACTCCTGCCCTGAAGCAGCGTGTAGTTCACTAAAATAACAACGAAATTAATTACATTGAGTACTCCTGCCCTGAGAGCAGCGTGTAGTTCACTAAAATAACAACGAAATGAAACAGTTGAGTACTCCTGCCCTGAGAGCAGCGTGTAGTTCACTAAAATAACAACGAAATTAAGTTGAGTACTCCTGCCCTGAGAGCAGAGTACTCCTGCCCTGAGCGAGCAGCAGTGTAGTTCACTCACTAAAATAACAACGAAATTAATTACAGTTTGAGTACTCCTGCCCTGAGAGCAGCGTGTAGTTCACTAAAATAACAACGAAATTAATTACATTGAGTACTCCTGCCCTGAGAGCAGCGTGTAGTTCACTAAAATAACAACGAAATTAATTACATTGAGTACTCCTGCCCTGAGAGCAGCGTGTAGTTCACTAAAATAACAACGAAATTAATTACGTTGAGTACTCCTGTTTTAAAGATACCCTCTATATGTATATATTATCTGTATAAAAGTTATTAATACTAATTAAATATAATATAAGAATATTATTGTGTGTTATTTTTTTGGTGGTGGAGGGGTTGGGGTGGGGGGGCAATCCCTTTTTTCAGTTTCAGCACATGCCCCTCAAAAGGTCTGTGCACGGCCCTGTTATCATCTTAGTCCGTTTTGCCAAATTAAGTGTTTGCTGGGCAAGTATGAAAGTGAAAGTTTGCGCATTCATGGCCATATGCTTGATAGAAGTACATTAAATTAATAAACTATATTACAAATTTGATCGTTTAATGGCACTTAATGTATCTTAATACATTAAGCCATATGGTTTTCTACGGCAGGAAAAAGCTTAACGAGAGATTTTGCGCATTGTGTTCATATTCTGCTGTTCTGTGGCCACGGATTTGCGGGTCTGGTCTTTATCTCCTACAGATGACTTGCAGGACCCTGTATGTTATGCTATTAAATCAGTTTAAATCGTTTAACAACCACAGCGTCTTGTCTCCATTGGCAACAAGCACAATTTGTGTGGATTGCAAGCGACGTCGCAGCCGAGAATACAGGTGGCGATTGCGAGTGGCATTGTAATTTAGTTTATTTTTTCTTGTCTTCACCACCTGGCTACTGTTGTAAAATGTTGAGAGATTCAGTTAAAATTAATTAATTAATTTTAACCCTAACCCGTTTTGTTGCATGAACAATAATGAAATAATAAAATTATTAATTATTATTAAGTATTATCAAAATTTGATGCAATAAACAAGGCCTAATTTAAGAATATCTATTCTTCCGAAACAGTCTCTTTTGATATGTTGTGTATATAATGAGTTGAATTTATTTATTTATTTATTTATTTATTTATTTAATCGATTGGAATGCTATATACAGATAATATGTTGGCTAGCTGTGACGTAGATCAGTTGTAGTCTATTTCTGGGTCTCCTTAAAACAAACAAAGGGTGGTGCGCTAAATCAAAGCTCGAGGCGTCAAATTTCAATGTTGCACGCCCCGGGTCTGATTTACGCAAATCTGTTGAACCCACAGAATGCTATGTTGGACTTGTTGTTCCAGGTGTTTGAAGTAAGGGCGTGATGCATAACAAAAATATGACTGCTAGGTTATTTAATATGTGGTGATGTTCCTCTGGCCGGGAATTGCTTCTGTTTGAATAAATTGTGATTTGTGTTAGGTTTCTCATTAACGAGTGAAGAGGTTAATTTCTAGTTGGTCCTAATGACCGCAGATTCCAATGTGTGTGCCAAATTTCAGAGTTTTTGAGAAATTTTGAATAGTGCAAGGCTTCTCAGTAATGAGTGAAGATTATAGCACTTAGCCAGAACTTAATAGAAAACTGGAACAAAACGTTTTTCAGTTACGATGTCGCTGTTTGAGCCTAATAAGGGGTAGACCATTTTTATTGAATTATATATATATATATATTTAAACACTACTTGTATTTTTTATTTTAATGTTTGTATCCCTCAGGGTATATTTTAGCTACATTTTAAAATCATTTTATTGTCTTATAACTTACAGTAATTATTCGCTGAAACATAATGTTATCATATATGTATAGCATTATGTATAATCATTTTCTGTTTTTAAATGTCTTAAACTTATTTTAAATCAATTTTTAAATCATTTTTAAATCATTATATCAATCAGTTTTTACATTTTACATTTTTTGTTTTATTTTTATGATCATTGTTTTTATGATTGTTCTACTTCCTTTTTTTGTGATTGTTTTTATTGTTTTTATGATTATTCTACTTCCTTTTATGTAAAGCACTTTGAATTACCTCTGTGTATGAAATGTGCTATATAAATAAACTTGCCTTGCCTTGCCTTGCCTATATACCATATTTATGAACAGATTTGCCTACTGCTATCATGTTTGATACGCAAATGATAAAACTTTGATGCTAAACCCGTTGCACAAAATATCTACAATCTCCTGTCGGGGAGAGCGGGGACGAAAGTAACACTTGTTTGAGCATCAGTAAAAAAAAAAAAAAATGTTATATATATATAGAAGGTTTTTTTTTGGCTGGGGCGGCCACAGGGCGGTTACTTTTACCTATAAAGCTGTGTGGCGGGTTTCCTCCATATGAATATTTTGCGGCCATCTAAAGACTTCTCGCTCAACAACAAATGAACAGGTAGGCATACAATTCTTGTGTCTTAAAACAAAACGATCAGAAAGTATTCATTATAGCATGTTATTTAGTCGCGTTTAGTTATATAGCGCTCTTTTATACACCTGGCACCTGTTGCCGGTGTAATGCCGGTACTTTGCAGTTAGAGAGTCAGCATCACTGTCCGTGAGCAGCAAAAGCTAATCAGCAAATGTGACAACGACAGACTCTGGGATTTTTCGCCATAGTGTTAGCGGCTTACGGAGACACACAAACTATGTATAAAATCCCGAAAATCTGCTTGGTCGAATAAGTCTAATTCGATTTAAAGAACATGAAAAAGAAGAATTTGTTGTACGATAATCCTAATACAAAACAAACTAATTGTGTTACTGTGTGAACCAGGGACCGGTCTAGGATGAGTGGATATCCGGGGCTGAGCCCAGCGACCTCCACGTGTTTGTCAGGATACTTTAGGATACATCAGGATAAGGGAGAGCGGGGACGAAAGTAACAAAGCTATTTTTCTTTCAGAGCCCGGACTATATTTGCTTTCAAAGCTATGACAGCACATTCAGCACAAAACCCTTGATGGGTTTTCAAATTAGTTGTGCTGTGTTTCTCGTTTCACGTGTCACAGTAAAGATCAATCTATATGTTATTTAGTGCTGTAACACATCCTGAAGTTTGGCTTTTCAGAGTTTTTCAGTATAGAAGTAAATGGGATTTAAATGTCAGGAGTTCTTGTCAGGATGAAAGTAACACTTGTTATTTTTGTCCTCCTACAGTGACAGCAAGTGTTTATTTTGTCCCGCAGCTAATTTGGTGACTTTTTGTGTCTTTCATCATTTATTAAAACGTTTATCATAAATGTTTATGTTGTATTATAGCAAAAGAATATGCCACGAGTGAGGGTCAGACAGACAGACAGAGCTCTGATTCAGCCACATGTTCATGAGAGGCTGTTTCTGGACATAAACCTGTCTGTCAGGAACATCAGTCTCAGGGCACCTGCTACATCACATTTACCTTAGTCATATTTAGGTTTTAGCGATACCCAGTGTTCGAATTGAGGGGGGCTGGGGTGGTCCCAGACCTCCCATAAGCATTAAGGGACCCCCATAACAAGAGATACACTTGGGGGTTGGTTTTTCGATAAAACTATATTACTTAAAACATAAAACTAATGAAAATGAAATAAATAGGTTCGACTGCTGTATGAAATTTAGACCTGCTCACGTTAAATCATATTTTATTTTTATGCGTTTTTTACAGAACAGTCATTGCTGAAACCTGACGTTTTGACATTCTAAACATTTGTCGTTTATATGACAAATGGTTAGACCTTAGACAAGGTAGATGGCATTTTACATTTTTCATTTCGCACCGGCATTTCAAAACCTTTCGATGATATCGCTGAATATTTATTTTACCACAGTAAATTTAATTATAATAAATTGTAGTAATTATAGTAAATTTGACCAAAATAAATTTCAGGTTGAAGTAAATGTTTCTTCTCAGTTTTTAGTATTTATTTAAAACGAGACAAATCTATTTATCCGTTTAGATAGTTCATTAATGCTTGGCAAGTCAGCAGAAGACACGAACCACTTTTATATTCCAGCGGCGCTGATGGGGAACGTTTTAGCACTGCGTTACAATCTGACCCGCTATTATTAAACTATGATATTCTATCACATTAGCCATGTAATTTTCACTATTTACTTTAATGGATTTTAAAAAGAAACCACAAGAAACAGGTGAATAAAAAGCCACCTCGTAAAATATGGACATATAGCTAATCTTGCATTTGCAAGAAAAAAGACAAAATAGGTAAAATGTTATATAAAATGTTATAGGTTTAAATAGTAGTTCATGCTGTAACTGTATTTTGTGTATATTATGAGTTGAATTTATTTATTTATTTAGGTTTAGAAGGGTTAATATAATATGAACTGCATATGTGAATATAATATAGACCCATTGTTTAAATGTATGTTTTAAAAGTAGAGTAATCATAATAGGTTTCATCTATTAATCTGTCCGTTTAAACGTCTGCGTTTAGCTTCTTTCTTTGACGACAGTATTCTATTAAATTTATTTGCATTCCGATTCTGACTTCCAAAGGCACAACGATACTTTTTTTTTTCTTTAATTCCATGATTTTGCCCTATTCCATGCACTTGTTATAAGTGTCTTTCTGCCACAACAATCCAAGTGACGTGACGGTGACGTCTACTCCAAATTGGTCTATTGACAACGGACCATTGAATTATTAGAAAATAATGCACACCCAAGGTGGTCATGGACCCATAAAAGCTATTGCTGCAAAGACGTAATTTTGTTTTTGTTTTTTTCTTTGAAGCTAGAAACTCGTAAGATAGCTTTGGTATTTCTTCCAACTTTGAAGTTTACTCAAGACCACAGACTGCGTTACACTTTAACACTGTCTGTCATTTTGACGGACAGGGTCGTAAAAATTCCGTCATAATCTATTATTACCCCTCATTTTATTTTTTATGTTTGAATTATAGTATAACAAATTTAATAGCTTTTTTACACGTTTATTTATTTATTTAGATTTTAATAGATTCTTATTTTTATGAACCAATCTATCTTTTGGTCTATGCTGTTTTCAGTTGATGAATGAACAGTACATAGTGTGTTTCCCATCCAATAAATCACAATACGCTAAGCTCTGTGCTGTGTTTCTTTCATGACAAATCTCAGATTTAAAATTTTGTCAATTTCATTAGGAAATTCAAGCATTAATTTATTGTCGCTCCATGTGGTGTACAATTGAAACGGTACCAAAGCTGTCTAACCGTTCATTACATTTGTTTAAAAAAAAATAATAATAATTTATTTGTTTGCTTAATTTAATTCAGATTCAATTAAACAATATAGGAACAAATATTTAACACTAGAAAAGAAATGGCAAACAGTACAAATGTAAAAATCGATCCCCTGCTGATTTTGTACCTTTGCCCACTGAAAAAGAAATGATTAGTCTATAATTTTAATGGTAGGTTTATTTGAACAGTAAGAGACAGAATATATATTTTTTTAAATCCATAAAAATGCATTTCAAAAAAGTCATACATTGATTTAGCATTTTTTCTCCCTCACTGTAAGAGTAAAACTAAAAATATACTTACCTGTATATATTCTATAACCCTACTCCTAAACTATGTGCATCACTCAAAACTTCCAGCATTTTTACATTTTCTGTCTGTATGAATTATAAGCTTGTTTCCATATGGGGACCTAAAAATGTTCCTATAAGGTTAATTTACTGCTATTAGCTATACTATATATGGGGACATTTGGTCCCTATAATGTAGATAATACCAGTACACAAACACACACAGCCTCTGAATATACATTTTATTTTCTATGATTGAACTAATTGAGTACGTACTGACCTAAAAAGGGTCTATCAGCTGTGCCCACTTTAACACCCTGTGTATTTCTTAAAATGTTATGGTATCCTTTTAACATTCATATTAGAAAATGTGTCCATTAATAACAGACAGCTGAACAATATCACTTTTTAACATAATTTGCACAGCTTGTGTTTGAATGTGACATTTAAGCTATTATCATAACTTTACTGAAATGTATTAACAACATGTGCATGGTTTCTATGAATGTTTTGACAATAATGTAATCATTTATTTGTGTTCCTGTCCTTTGGTAAAATATTTTTTTCCCTATAAAATAAATATATATTTATATATTTTATAAATAAAATAAAAAATAAAAATAAAATAAAAAAGCCAGATATTTTAGACTGACAGATTTTAAAGTTATGTCCCTCAGTCTGAACTCGAGGTCACCACACTAATCACTCTATGCCTATAATAATTCTATAATAATGTAGAAATGACATCTTTCAGGTCTTTTTAAATATTAGGCATATTATAGTCAGGGAGGGTACTGTCAAGTTTTACAACTCAACCCTGTCACATAAAATAAAGATGAAAAATGATTTTACATATATAAAATAAAAAATAAATAAATAAAAATCTATATTTGTTGTATTCACAGTGACATCAGAAACAAACAAAAAAATAATTTGACAAATATCAAAATCAGTACTATAGTACAGGTTATACAGCAAGTTACATACACCTGCAGCAGCTGCATCTTGCCGTTTAGCACTGGCTGAAGATGCACTGTGGCATTGTTACATGAGCAGAGAGCAAATCTATGGTTCTAACAGAAATTATTTTAATGTGCATGAAAACTGAGTGATGATGCGTACAGACAGGGCATAGTAATAAAAACATTAGGAGATTCAGCCACCATAGCTCTCCCCCAAATATGAACTATCATTATCATAAGTTTATATATTTAATTATGTATTTATTTGTATATTTATTTTAGTGACAACCACCAAAACTCCAATCAGACAGAGCCTGAAGTCGGCCCATGTTTGAAAAAGAGAGGGAACAACGTAAGTTATGGCCTATCTGTCATACAATTATCAGTTTATTAAATAAAGAATGTGTCATGACTTCGGTCTTTGAGACTAATAAATATGAGTTGTACCTGCAACTGAATCCGTGTTTTTTCCTGACAGAATGTCAATATATTGTGTTTAATTCTAGTTTTTTGATGTTTATGTAGTCTAAGTCTGAGGGAAATGACAACATGCTGGAAGGCCTTGAATTCGATCTACAGAAGATGTTGGAGAAGAACTATGTGAACGACGATATTGAAATATTTCGCCTAACAACAAAACAAGCACATACTTCCTGGGAAAAGTGTTCTGCCAAAAAGATTAAAGACATCATCAATGGCCAAAACACTGACAACATATGTGGAACAACAATCAGTATATTAGGATTTCTTCACTATGCTACAGTGATACATTGTCTTATTAAATCATGGTATGAAAAGAAGATGCAGCCTACCTACTTTCCCATTGGAAAAATTCAGGTGCAGATGCGACCAAATGACCTGTACTGTTTTCCAAACCAAAAACTTCCAGAAAAAAAACTTTGTTACGCAAAGCTGAAAACATCAAAGGACTTCAATAAACATTTCAGTGAGATAGCTTGGTGCTACATAAATGGGAACCATGACAAAGTTGATCATTATATAAAGAGCTCTCAAGATGCCGTTGCACTATGTGCAGTTTTGTTCTCAGAAGTTATTAGGTATCCTGACATGTTTTTTCACAACATCCTCCTGATGCAGTTCTTGAAAACATGGGATGAGTTTTATGACAATCATCCCATGTTAACAGGTGGATCATGGAATGTTGAATCAAAGGATCCGGACACAGTGGATCCTCCTGAAAAGGTTAAAAAGAGAAAAGAAAACAACCTTTTACGTTATGTTGAAAGAATAAAAAAGATGAGGCAAGAAAGAAGAACTATATTCTAGTTTGCTCCTCAATCACTGCCTGCTGAACATCAGATGCACTGTAGAGATCGTCAAAAACACCATATTCCTTGGACAGCCTAAAAGAGTCTCTCTTCTCTTCATGCTTCATCCACAAACCACAAGCACTGTGGCCAATCACATACACATCTCACACACTCTTCATCCTCCTGCCATCATCCTCCCTGGAAACAGTACTGAAGCATTCAGGACTCACAGCCAGACTGTGTAACAGTTTCTGTCCACAAGAAAAATGAGGTTGTGATGGACTTCAGGAGAAACTCTGTTGACCACCCCCCCACTGACCGTCAACAGCTCTGCTGTGGAGAGAATCAGCAGCACTAAATTCCTGGGGGTGCACATCACAGAGGATCTCATCTGGACCACCAACACTACATCACTCTCCAAGAAGACACAACAGCACCTACACTTTCTCCGCCAGCTGAAAAGGGCAAGTCTCCCTCCACCCGTCCTCACCACATTCTACAGGGGAACCATTGAGAGTGTGCTGACCAGCTGCATCACTGTCTGGTATGGGAACTGCAGTGCTGCTGACCGCAAGACCCTACAACGGACAGTGAACACAGCTGCAAAGATCATCGGTGCCCCCTCCATTCTGGATATTTTCCTTGCACGATGCTCAGGTAAAGCTACCTGTATTGTGAAAGACTCCACCCATTCCCCTCACAGTCTCTTCCAGCTATTGCCATCAGGAAGATGGTTCCGGAGCATCAGAGTCCGCTCTGCAAGACTGCTCAACAGCTTTTTCCCCCAGGCTGTGAGAGCCCTCAATTCCAATCACTTCACCCCCCCCCCCCTGCACTACTTGTTTTTTTAACCTTAAAGGCCTCTTTAGCACAATATCCTGCACAACATTGTACAGTATTATGAAAAGTACTTGTATGGTCTGTCTTAGGTTATGTGTATAGTCAACAATTTATATGTATAGTTAGATAACCGCTTCAGATAAGTTAGCTATGTACAGGTTTAACAATTGTTCTTACGTCTATTGTTGCATGTTTATGTCAGGTCCCAGAATGTATTTTCATTATTTAGGTTTTTTTTTTTTTGGGGGGGTTTTCCAATGTGGGGGCGTGGTAATATGCTCTGTGTCTCTGCTATGCTCTCTCCCAGTGGCTGCGTCCGAAATGGCATACTCAATGAGTAGGTCCTTAATTTCAATAAGTACCTACTTAACCAGTGCTAAAACAGTAGGTACTCAACAGCCCAATCTCGTTGAGTATGAATGCGATCCGCCATATTGACGTTATCATCTGACCTATGATGTTACAACAAGCGCAACAACTTAAAAGAGATGAGCGTCTGGTTTAATTCATCTGTTTGTAAATATTTTGACGTTTATAAAATTTGCTCATTTTGTGGTCTTGCTAAAGAAACAGCTGCCCTTTTATTGTTATTGTATAACCAATACATTTTGGGTTGATTTTTGTAAGTTGATTTTGGAAGTTTTTATATTTTGAAATATATAATACTAATGTGACCCACAGGTAAATCCTTAACGATAATTATTTTTATTACGAAAACCCAAAACGTTATTTCTGGAATGTGTTTGTAAAATATTTATTTATTTTTTTGTGCGAAATTCTTCATTCACACGCAAAACTGGCATAAATCTCCTGTTTTCCTTTTTCTTGTTGAATTTCTCTCTCGCTTATAAATAACAAAAACAATACAATTTTTAATGGATTATGATTATGTGAATATAATGATTTTGTCATTTTTTCTATGTACATAATTTCATACTATGATGTACGAAAACCCTTTTTTTTGTCATTGATTGTTCATTATTAGACATACTACCATCTTTCCCTGAGCTTGTATGCAATAATATGGTCTGCAGTAATAATAATAAAAGGAAAATAAGAGCGACAGGTGCACAAACACCTCATCAACAGTAACACAACAACCCTACCGAATACGTTTTCGTTCATGTTTGCAATGCTTGCAGTATCTGCATAAAAGGAGACGTCAGGCAGCTGCTGGAAGATCTCATCATTGGAGAAGACTGTTGATTTTACACTCAAAAATGTGAGTGTTACAACTTAAAAATTTCAGATTACCTCTGAATGCATTGCTAGCCCACCCCAACACTTATGAACAATAATAATGATAAATGCTGACCAATAATTAATTATATTTTTAAGTAAAACAAGCAGAATGTAATGTTTTTCTAATGTGCCACAGCATGACTACACAATAGATAAATTCAGCCAAGGCGAATATATATCAATTTTCAGTCAAGTCATGAATAAATTAATTAGTTAATGAAACAATTATATGTTATTTACTTGCAACAACAGAAAACATGAATAAATGAGTAAAATAATAATTAAAAGTAACCATGACAATAAATAATGACACATGGAACAAAGCTTTATTCAAACATATTGTTCTGACAATCATGTATTTACATGCGGTGAAGTCACTTTGCATGAAAGCATCTGCCAAATGCATAAATGTAAATATAATTTTTGTAAATTATTTTTTATGTCTTGGGCACAAATGCACAATAAAGCTGCTCATTTCTTACAGTTTATTTCTTCAAAGTACTACTATTATATAAATGCTTACATACATTTCATATTATTTTTATTTGGGGCTTTGAAAGGTTAGTTCATCAAAAAATATAAATTCAGTCATTATTTACTCACCTCTACACTCTCCAATCCTTGCATCTGTTTTTGTTTTATTCTGAACACACAAGGTGATTTTGGTTAAGTCTGTCCTGCTGGTTTCTGTTTGTGCAACATCAGTCAATGGAGCCTGAGTTTCAGAAGCTTCGTGACATTATTTGATGATGCTTTTGAATCTTCTGAAACTCAGGCTCCATTGACCAATGAAACCAGCAGAACAAACTTGACCAAAATCACATCCTCAATGTCTTTTAGTCTTTTTCAAGATGCTCTCTCTGGCTCTGAGCTCACTGATGATGAAGAGGCCACAGCAACATCTGCTCCAGATGAGGGAACAAGGGCAGGTGGAGTGATGAAGGATCTCATCCATGGCTCTAGACCATTTCCAGGATGCTGCTGTGGATTTCTCCTTTCTCAGTCCAAACACCAGTCTGCAGACATTTCAGATCATACAAAGATGCACAAATATAATACAAAACTGTCACAGCACAATATCATTTGATCTCTGTATTAGAAGTAACAAAATGATCTTACTTTATATTTTTATATCAGGTTTTCCACCATTCATTGCAGGTCCTGC
Source organism: Labeo rohita (assembly GCF_022985175.1). Classification (NCBI taxonomy): domain Eukaryota; kingdom Metazoa; phylum Chordata; class Actinopteri; order Cypriniformes; family Cyprinidae; genus Labeo; species Labeo rohita. The sequence goes on along the minus strand of NW_026129871.1, from coordinate 2,180 downwards.
TCCACCACAAAAGATCTGCAGCAAAGGCACAGAAATCAAGTATCAGAAAAGTGATGTAAAAGCTCTGTTTGAAATTACAACAATTCAAATAAACTACAGCTTAAGATTTTAAAAATGTTTAGTTAATTTATGTAATGTATACTCACTCAAAGCCGTTGATGGCAGCATTTCTTTATCAGTCGCTCTGCTCTGGGTAACAGACGTGTGTCTCATCTGTCCCTGTAACATTCAGACAGGATTCAGTTACCTCTGTGATTTCTACTACATTTACATGTTGAGGGAGTTGCTGATGTGTTAACTGACTTTTTATTCAACACAATTGCTCCTCAATATAGCAACTGTACTAATGGACAAATGAACTACATAACTAATGTTTAGTTCATGTATGTATGTATGTATGTTTATTTAAATCACTTCTATTCAACTAAAGCTGTATTGGCATAAGATGTATATGATTTGTGTAAATCAACTTTGTAGACGTACGTGTGCTTACTGGAGCTCTACTGTTCGATATACATCATCAATCGTCTTTTTACAGCAGAATCACAAATATTCTATGCTGTTTAACGTGTTTACACCTGACTATACAGTAGGTCAACAAATCCGATTTTAACACAAGGAACCGTGTTTTGGCTTGTAATAGTCACATTTGTAAACACCTTCGTCGCGGTTCTCAATCACGTTCGATGATGACGTATTGCTCTCCCGTGGACTCCTGGGATTGAAAAGTATCCATCGATGAACACTCCAGAATCTGGGCTGAAGCAGTAGGACATCCGGGGATTTCTCGCCTACTCTTTTAGCTTTCAAACGTACTTCTTTCTTCACGTACTCTTTTTGCCTACTATATAGTCGGTTAGTAGGCATATTAGAACACAAAGTAAGTATACGTTCGTCCGAATCTCGCGAGAATGAGTGCTTTTGCCTACTAATTCTCGCCTACTCTTTTATGAATACTAAGGATTCGGACATACTTATTCGTTTGCCTACTGTTTTTTCCCTACTATATAGTAGAGAAGTAAGCGGTTTCGGACGCAGCCATGCACTTCGGAGGCGTGGCCTTCTCGAAGTCCATGCACTTGCGTGCACTCCACTTTGGGACACTGCTTTTGACTTTTTTGGTTTCAAGGCATTGACGAGAAAATGGCGTTTAGTTCAGGTAAGATCTAAAGAAAGAAAACCAGAAACCAGTATTGTTGTTTAAAGTTTATTCTAATCTAATTTTAAGCAACTAATATCGTTTAAGAATTAAACTATATTTCTGTGGAGTTACTTAAGATTTGCTTGTCGATCTAGGTCATGTTCATGTGCAGGATAGTTGTGTGTATTTCCAGACTACAGACCAGGGCTCTCAAGTGTCACGCATTCACCGTGAGACACACGCATTTCAACCAGTCCACACGCTCTCACGCTACACCTTGTATTTCTCACGCTGAAAAGTAAGGAATAACTTATATATACTGTTATATACCGCTATATACTGTTAATGGACGAGGCGCAGGCTTGCAGGGGGAACTGCGGTCAAGCCAGCCGCGGTTCAGAAAAACACGGTCAAGCCAGCCGCGATTGATTTTTTTGTGCGCGCATATTACAGTGATTACGGTAGTTTCAGGACCAACACAGAGAGAACGCGCTTGCAGAGCGCTTTTCATTTAGACGCCCAGGACTGAGAGATAATACAAAATGCTCGTGAATTTTTACTTGCTTATTTATTTGCATTTATTTGCATTTCTGCTTTAATATCCGTGTTATTTATTGGTGACTTTGACGGTTGTCTGTTACAATATTTTTCTTAAATATTCACCTTTCAAATAATTGTTTTATGTAGATGAGTTACAGCAGAATTCGTAGAAAACAGACAAAATAACGTATTTAGTTTTTCTAAATACCAGAATTGATTTTTAATTTGTTTTACTGTTCAAAAGTAACAGTTATTCTTCAATGAATGTTTTCTATAATGAGGTTTCACGTCTGCTTTGAAAGAAAGGGCAAATAAAAAAATGTTCACAATGGAAAAAAAATGTTAAATAAAATGCATTTATTTCACTCCAGAGACCTATGAAAAAATAAATTTTAGTAAGTATGAAACGCCATGGTCAGTTTTTATCCCATATAATGTGCACACATTATATGAATTAAAAAAAATATATACTTTTTTGAGATATAAGATATTACTGCAC
>NW_026129870.1:0-32541 GCF_022985175.1 Labeo rohita | reverse complement strand
CCTTCTTATATACCCGTATATGGGGGAGTGGCTCGGCATGCAAATACCACTCGCCAATGTTCATGAATGTTCATTGGCCTTTTGAATAAGGCTTGGAGATGATTGGACTCTCAAGCGAGTTCCCATATGTAACGTCGTAGTGAAACGACTGAAGGGGAACTAAATGTAGACGTGGTGTACATAAGAGATTCATTGTGCAGTGTAGGGAGCTTCATTAATTATAATCTAACCTTGTGAGATCATGATGACCCAAGATGAGTGACAACTTTTATGAACTACTAAGGGAGTTTGCAAATCTGACATTGATTTAATACAAAGTTCAATAAACAAGAAGTTAATATTAAGTGATAATTTCAAACAAAATCACAGCTAAGCTGCCACGCATCTCCAAGCAAACACAGTTGTTTTGTTTATAACTGAACATGCATTTTAAACAAATCTTGCAAGTCAATGATTCAGTTACCCATTCATTAAGACATTCATCCTTTCCTGAATGAACCAGCTTTTTAAAGGAATCAACTAAATGAATGATTAAATGATAAAATCAGTGATTTGACTCCACCTGCAGGCAGTTTTAATTTAATTTTTAAAGTACCATCATTTAATATTTATAGAAATAATATTTGTCACCTCTGAGCCACATTAAATGTCTGTAAACACACCCATATGCCACTTTTATGTTCTTCTTTGCCACCTCTGTAGTGAAAATTAATTTTGTTAATACGCAATACTGATCTGAAGTTCTCCTGAATAGTACAAGTGCTACTAAAAGAAAAGTAAGTGTACAGCCCTCATTTGATGTTAACATGTTAGTGTTCCATTGTACAGCCCAATGTGCAGTTACATTTTATAGCAATGCTAAGAGGTTAATATTAGATATTCCTCATGCTGCTCTGCTGCACTCCATTACACACATATTAGCTATTTGTTTGGATGACAAAAACATTTAAACAGCTGTCTAACAGTACATTTCAAGTCAACTGGTAATTAGGATGGCCATTCAAATAAAAGTGCAGATGCTTGATACATGTTGTATTTTCAAATACAGAAAGACATTGCAAACAATGGATCATGAGCTTTTTGCATGAACATAAACATAGTGCAGCACTGTATAATTATATCAAATTACACTGCAAGCTTTACAATTTGATAAACATACTTTGCTTATTTATTTTACTGAAACCATTTACCTCAGTATTTCCAGCTGACAGTTTGGACTCTTCAGTCCATCTGAAAGAAGCTTCACTCCAGAATCCTGCAGGTCATTGTTACTCAGGTCCAGTTCTCTCATAATGTTTGAGTTGGAGGATTGTAAAGCTGAAGACAGACTTTCACAGGACTGAGTAGCGAGATTACATCCACATAGCCTGTGTAAAGAACAAAACAAACAACTATATTGAAAACAAGTAAATGGCCTTCCTTTAAATTTTAAATGTATGTTTCAGCAATTCAGTTCTTTATAAAGGGTGTTTTTTCCATGATTTAAGTGTTTAATTTGAAGTTACTAAAGGAAGCTTTCAACTGTAATCATGGTTCCCTGTGTAGTGAATCAAGACAATACATCTGGGATTGACACTTTGAGGAACATCATTAGTGCTACTGGTGTCTGAATCATGTGTGTAAGCACAACAAGTCTATTGGGTGAAGACAGCCTATGACGTCATTACTGGAGCACCATGAGTATAAGAGTGTATCTGCAATGTACATCAACAGGTTATTTTTTGTATTCAGGAGCTGCTTGTTTGTATACATGTATAACATAAACCCTGAATGTGCTCTTGGATTTGCATTCATGGAAATCTCTTTTCTTGCTTTGTTCTCTCTTGAGTGATGAGATAATAATAATAATCACCATCATGATCATCATCTAGTGATTAGGAGATTCAGATGGCCTATCAAATAAAATAATGTTTGATTGAAATAAAACAGATGTTTGATGCATGTTACCTTTTTCAAAACCAGAGAGACACTGAAAACACTGGATCATGAGCTGCTTGAATGTAAATTAACATAGGCTTTACAGTTTAAACACTTCATATTTTGTTAATTTATTTGATTGAAAACCATGTACCTCAGAATCTCCAGCTGACAGTCTGGACTTTTCAGTCCATCAGTAAGAAGCTTCACTCCAGAATGATTCAGGTCATTGTAACTCAGATCCAACTCTCTCAGGACAGAGTTTAAGGATTGTAAAACTGATGATAAACTCCCACAAGACTGAGCAGTGAGATTACATACACATAACCTGTTTAAAGATCAAAACAAACAACTATACTGAAAACAAGTAAATGGCCTTCTTTTAGATTTTAAATGTATGTTTCAGTCATTCGATTCTTTATAAAACATCTGTTACAGCAATGCAGGTATAAAAGAGTGGATCCAAGTGCAGCAAGTTTGTATTCATTTAACTTAAAGAAAATGTCCAAAAGGGTCCAAAGACAAAGAAAAATATAAAATCACAACAAAACAGCTAACAAACATGCACCATAACCTGAAGAAACCAAGGGGTATAAATATACAAGATAATGAAGAGCTAGACTAGACATAGGAGACTAACTAATCAGTAATTATTAAAACAAATGAAAAAATACTTAGGAACCAACAAGATAAAAGACAGAAAATAAACACAGGAAACTTGAACTCAGATACAATAGGATGAAAAGAACATCAAAATAAGAGTCTCAGAAAAGAAACAGAGCGTCATCCTGACAACACCAAACCTGGACAATTTACCCAATATTTTATGTACCAATCATTGTTCTTTACTTATGATACAATTCACAATAATCAACTGGGTAAAATGTGGGTACAACTAAACAAAAGCCCTGGTTTTAAATCATCGCTGCTCAGAGCACATATTGTCTCAACCTACAGATCACGGTTGTACAAAAGGTTTAATGTGCATCAGAATCATTCATTGTGTATAAACACAACATGTCTATTGGGTAAATACAGCCTATGACGTCATTACCAGAGCACCACAAGTATAAGAGTGTATCTGCAATGTACATCAAGTTTTTTTTTTTTTGTATTCAGGAGCTGCTTGTTTGTATACATGTGTAACATAAACCCTGAATGTGCTCATGGCATTGCATTTATGGAAATCTCTTTTCTTGCTTTGTTCTCTCTTGAGTGATGAGATTGATGATGATAATAATAATAATAATAATAATAAAAATCATCATCATCATCATAATATAGTGATTAGGAGATTAGGATGGCCAATCAAATAAAATGATGTTTGATTGAAATAAAACAGATGTTTGATGCATGTTGCCTTTTTTAAATCCAGAGAGACACTGAAAACATTGGATGAGCTGCTTGCATGTAAATTAACATAGGCTTTACAGTTTAAACACTTCATATTTTGTTAATTTATTTAATTGTAAACTATTTACCTCAGTATCTCCAGCTGACAGTTTGGAGTTTTCAGTCCATTAGTAAGAAGCTTCACTCCAGAAAGCTTCAGGTCATTGTTACTCAGGTCCAGCTCTCTCAGGACAGAGTTTGAGGATTGTAAAACTGATGATAAACTCCCACAAGACTGAGTAGTGAGATTGCATCCACATAACCTGTTTAAAGATCAAAACAAACAACTATAATGAAAACAAGTAAATTGTCTTCCTTTAGATTTTAAATGTATGTTTCAGTAATTCAATTCTTCATACAACATCTGTTACAGCAGTGTAGAGAAGGAAGGGTGGATCCAATAGCATCAAGTTTGTATTTATTTAAATTAACAAAGAAAATGTCCAAAAGGGTCCAAAGACAAAGAAAAATATTTTTGTGAGAAGATGAAGTGTCTACAAGAATAAAGCATTGCTAATCAAGACATCATTGTGTTTGACACTGATAAAGCTGCCTATGTGAAGAAGGCTTTTGTTGCTGCACTTCAGTCATTATTCCCAAATTCCTAACACAGAAAATGCATGCCCCACATCATGAACCTCATCAGGACTCGACAGGGGAGTTCATAGAGTTGGAAATGGAAGTAGGCCTGAATCAAATACAAATCTCTGTACAAGATTAAGTATAAGTAAAATTATTCCTCACAAATGCAATTCAAAACATAGATCAATAAATCAAACAATATCACTAGTTGTGCCTAGTTGTTGTCACGAATCTGGTCTGTGTCTCGTTGTCCACCAACCACCAGATGTCACTCTCGCATCACTTACACACTCTGACTGTCACTATCAATCTCGGACTGCATCTCCCATCCTCCACCGCTCTTATTGCGTCAGTCCCCGTGACCAATCAGGCATCCTTAAAAACCCCGCTCCCCCTCAGTGCACTCACGGAGTATTGTTGTTGTTATTGTTGTGTTTCCTAGTTCCCGGTTCCAAGTTCCTAGTGTTTAGTTCTATCGCCTGGTCTTCTCGTTCTCGTCTGTCTAGCCGCCTGCCTTTTGAACCCTCGCTCGTGTTTACGGATTATTCCCTTCGCTCAGCCCCTTTATGGATTATGTTCGCCACGGATCGACCCACGCCTGACTCACGGACTTCTATTGTGCATCGCCCCAACATACCTGTTTGCTGTGATTTTGACCCTGCCTGTCTGACCATGTCTTTGCCTCGTCCATTAAATAAAAGTTCGCAATTGGATCCGCTTGCCTCTCGTCTCGTTCATCCCGTAACAGAATACTCCGTCATACAAGGATCCAGCAACTTTTTTCACGGACATCATCCAGGTATGGACTGTACTTATTTGACTGTGGGCTCGTCTTTCACGGTGGGGGTCGCTAATGAGGAACGCGATACCCCAGTGATGCCGGTCGCGCAACCCGCTCGCGGAGTGGCGGGCGCGTCGGAGCGCGGTCATATAATGGCGGCTACTGTGGAGCCGGCTCGCAAAATGGCGGCCGCGCCGGAGCGCGACGCCACGAACACGCCGGCCGCCTGGCCTGCTCACGACACGGCGGCTCTGCTGGAGCACGCTCAAGCAGGGGTGGCCGCGTTGGATCGGCTTCTCGAAATGATGGCGAACTTGGAGCTCATTCGCAAAATGGCGGCGAGAACGGAGCTTCGTCACGTCACAGCTGCTATACCTGAGCCATATGAAGTTGCAGCTGCGTTTCCTGATTCAAGTCAAGTTTCCAAGTCAAGTCAAGCTACAGCTGCTGTTCCTGTGTCAAATCAAGCTGGAGCTGTGTTTCCTGTGTTAAGTCAAGTCAGAGCTGCTCTTCCTAAGGCAAGTGAAGTTAGAACTGTTGTTCCTGTGTCAAGTCGGGTTAAAACTGTGTTTCCTGTCTCAAGTGAAGTTACAGAGCCACCGCACAAGATGGCTGCCACGCCAGAGCCACCGCACAAGATGGCCGCCACGCCAGAGCCACCGCACAAGATGGCCGCCACGTCAGAGCCTGCTAAAGCCCCGTCAGTCAAGCCACAGCCTGCTCAGGCCATCTCAGTCAAGCCACAGCCTGCTCAGGCCATCTCAGTCAAGCCACAGCCTGCTCAGGCCATCTCAGTCAAGCCACAGCCTGCTCAGGCCATCTCAGTCAAGCCACAGCCTGGTCACGTCATGTTTTCTGCTCCTGAGTCGGCACCCATCATGGCCGGTCTTCCCGAAGCGGTTTCAGACTCAAGTCACGCCCCGCCTGACGGCCCAGACTCAAGTCACGCCCCGCCTGACGGCCCAGACTCAAGTCACGCCCCGCCTGACGGCCCAGACTCAAGTCACGCCCCGTCTGGTCCCAAGTCTGCTCCAGAGGTCCCGTCAGTTGGAGAAGCCGCGCCAATGCCTCCTGAGGTGTCAGCCGTGGCTGTGGATCCTCCCTTGAAGGTGGCGCCCCCCTACAAACTCTCTGCTTCTTCCCTCATTCTGTCTGCCTCCTCTGTCACTGTTCTCCCCAGGTCCCAGTCTATTATGCGGGTTCCTGCTCAGCCCTGGTGGGCCCTGGCGCCTCCTGTTCCGCCCTGGAGGGCCTCGGCGCCTCCTGCTCTGCCTCCGGTGCTGTCCTGGAAGGTCCCGGGGTCTCCTGCTCTGCCTCCGGCTCCGCCCTGGAAGGCTCCTGCTCCACCTCCGCTCTGGAGGGCTCTTGCTCCGCCTCCGGCCCCACCCTGGAGGGTACCTGCTCTGTCGGTCCTGCCTCAATCTCTGGGCTTCCCTCATGGACCTGGTCCTCCAGCCCTCGCCCTGTCTCGCTCCCACCCCACCGCTCCCTGGACTGTTGTTTCCCTCGAGCGTCTGGAAGCCGCTCCTTGGGGGGGGGCTATGTCACGAATCTGGTCTGTGTCTCGTTGTCCACCAACCACCAGATGTCACTCTCGCATCACTTACACACTCTGACTGTCACTATCAATCTCGGACTGCATCTCCCATCCTCCACCGCTCTTATTGCGTCAGTCCCCGTGACCAATCAGGCATCCTTAAAAACCCCGCTCCCCCTCAGTGCACTCACGGAGTATTGTTGTTGTTATTGTTGTGTTTCCTAGTTCCCGGTTCCAAGTTCCTAGTGTTTAGTTCTATCGCCTGGTCTTCTCGTTCTCGTCTGTCTAGCCGCCTGCCTTTTGAACCCTCGCTCGTGTTTACGGATTATTCCCTTCGCTCAGCCCCTTTATGGATTATGTTCGCCACGGATCGACCCACGCCTGACTCACGGACTTCTATTGTGCATCGCCCCAACATACCTGTTTGCTGTGATTTTGACCCTGCCTGTCTGACCATGTCTTTGCCTCGTCCATTAAATAAAAGTTCGCAATTGGATCCGCTTGCCTCTCGTCTCGTTCATCCCGTAACAGTTGTATACTTTTTTCTTACATTTCAGAATTTTAATTAAATGTAACATTGGTGTAAAAACTGTATGCTTAACCTCATTTTGACTCTCACTGGGTATTTTTAATTCCCAGATGCGTGGCAGATGTTCACTGCCATCAGTGAAAATGTTATATTTAAAACATTCAGTATGCACTCATGTCACCTCTGAGCCTCATTAAATGTCTGTAAACACACCGACATGCTACTTTTATGTTCTTCTTTGCCACCTATGTAGTGCAAATTAATTTTGTTAATAAAAGATAAATAAAAGATTTCATTTGATTGGTAACTTACTGTAATTAGAAATTAATTAAAAATTTGGTAAAGCTTATAACATTTTGAATTTGACATAAAACAACACTTTTAATGAAGTCAGAAAAAAAATGCCATTACAAAGATAGTTTCTCCTGAATAGTACAAGTGCTACTAAAAAGGAGAGTAAGTGTAGAGCCCTGATTTGATGTTAGCATTCTACTGTACCACTCAATGTGTAGTTACATTTTATAGGAATGCTAAGAGGTTAATATTTGATATTCTTCATGCTGCTCTGCTGCACTCCATTACACACCTATTAGCTATTTGTCTGGATGACAAAAACATTTAAACAGCTGTCTAACAGTACATGTCAAGTCAACTGGTGATTAGGATGGCCAGTCAAATAAAAGGGCAGATGTTTGATGTTTTCTGATGGCGCTGCAGTCAGACACAGTGGCTACTCGGGTCCCAACAACGGTGCTTTTATGTCTTTTAATGTCGTTCGTTTGTCTCCAAACAGTGTAAATGTACCGCTAAAACATAGGGAAAGCACTCCAAAACAGATTTACGATCGCCAAAGCCTTTTGGAAATCGGCAACGCACACAAACACCAACTCTCGCCGGCGGTCATTGAGAAGCTTCGAGGCCTTTGTATACTGCTGAAGCCGGACCTCGAGACTGTGGCCTCGCCTTCTGACGCTACTCACACAAAGCGGCGGCGCCGGCGGTGCAAGAGAGGAGGGAAGTGCGGTAAACGCGGAGGCATACGAGCTAGGCTACGGGCAAACCCCACAAGACCGGCTCTTCCAACACTCATGCTCTCAAATGTTCGCTTGCTGGAAAATAAAGTGGACGAAATGCAGCTCAGTCGGTCAGTCGGATTGTTCTGTTTGTTTTCACTGAAACATGGCTAAACAACAAAACCCTGGACTCCGCCAAGGGATGGTGTAACAATGCTGTGGTAGTGACAAAACACTGTTCATCGCTGGTGGAGTTTATGTTTGTGAAGTGTCGGCCGTTCTATCTGCCACGGGAGTTCACGGCCATTGTTATTGTCGCGGTTTACATCCCGCCGTGTGCAAACGCTAAGGACACACTTCGCGAGCTGTACAGCGCCATCAGGGAACAACAAACAAATAACCCCGACGGCTTTTTCATCATTGCCGGTGACTTTAATCACGTGAACTTAAAGTCTGTTTTGCCAAAGTTCTACCAACATGTGAACTTTGCAACAAGGGGAAACAACATACTGGACTTTGTTTATACAACAAATAAAAACGCTTACAGTGCTGAACCCCGCCCCCACCTGGGGTACTCCGACCACATCTCTGTTATGCTAATCCCAGCATACAGACCACTTCTGAAACTTACCAAACCGGTTCAAAATCAGATCACGGTATGGCCAGACAATGCTACCTCTGCACTACCGGACTGCTTCCAGAACACAGACTGGAACATGTTTAAAGAGGCAGCTACCTACAACAATCACACAGACCTGCAAGAATACACAGAAACAGTGACTGCTTACATCAAAAAGTGCATAGATGATGTGACAGTCACCAAAACCATCACCACACGTGCCAACCAGAAGCCATGGATGACAGCAGAGGTTCATGGGCTGCTAAAAATCTGAGATGAGGCATTCAGATCAGGAGATAAGGCAGCTCTCAAAACAGCAAGAGCCAATCTGTCTCATGGCATCAAGAAGGCAAAACATCAATATGTTCTGAAAATCAACAATAACTTCAGCGACAGTAAAGACACTCGGTCCCTGTGGCAAGCCATTCAGATCATCACTGACTACAAGCCCCTGCCACAGGCCAGTGATGATGACACATCCCTGCCAGATGCACTCAACCACTTCTACTCACGTTTTGAGAATACAGAACAACACTCCTGCACAGAAACTCCACACATCTCCAAACGACCAGGTACTCTGTCTTTCTCCAGCCGACGTAAGGAAGACCCTATCCAGGATGAACCCACGAAAGGCTACGGGCCCTGACAACATACCTGGTCGTGTACTAAGAGACTCTGTGCTGCACAGCTGAAGGATGTCCTAACAGACATCTTTAACACCTCACTGAGCCAGGCAGTCATCCCCACGTGTCTCAAATCCACCTCTATAATTCCAGTTCCAAAGAAGTCATCAGTGTCCTGTCTGAATGACTATCGTCCCATAGCACTGACCCCAATCATGATGAAGTGCTTTGAGAGGTTAGTCATGCATCACATCAAGTCCAGTCTCCCAAACACGCTGGACCCATTCCAGTTTGCATACCGTCTAAACTGCTCCATGGACGATGCAATATCAAGCACTCTCCACCTAGCTCTCTCTCACCTGGAACAGAAAGATTGTGTTAGAATGCTGTTCATTGACTTCAGCTCAGCATTCAACACAATAATCCCTTAGCAGCTCATCCACAAACTAAACCTGCTGGGCCTAAACACCTCTCTCTGTAATTGGATCCTGGACTTCTTAACTGGTAGACCCCAGTCAGTCCGTGTCGGCGGCAACACCTCCAGCACTACCACACTGAGCACAGGTGCCCCACAGGGCTGTGTCCTCAGCCCGCTGTTCTTCACGCTGCTGACCCACGACTGCACTGCCGAGTTCAGCTCCAACCACATCATCAAGTTTGCTGATGACACGACTGTGGTAGGCCTCATCAGCAACAACGATGAAACACACTACAGAGAGGAAGTAGCTCAGCTGGATAAATGGTGTGGTGCTAACAACCTGTCCCTCAATGTTGGTAAGACAAAAGAGGTTGTGATGGACTTCAGAAGAAACTCTGTTGACCACCCCCCACTGACCATCGACAGCTCAGCTGTGGAGAGAGTCAGCAGCACTAAATTCCTGGGGGTGCACATTACAGAGGATCTTACCTGGACCACCAACGTCACGTCGCTCAACAAGAAGGGCCAACAGCGCCTCCACTTTCTCCACCGGCTGAAAAGGGCAAGTCTCCCTCCACCCATTCTCACCACTTTCTACAGGGGCACCATTGAGAGTGTGCTGACCAGCTGCATCACTGTCTGGTATGGGAACTGCAGTGCTGCTGACCGCAAGGCCCCTACAGCGGACAGTGAACACAGCTGCAAAGATCATCGGTGACCCTCTCCCCTCCATCCTGGACATTTTCCTTGCACGATGCTCTAGCAAGGCCTCCAGCATCGTGAAGGACCCCACCCATCCCTCCCACAATCTCTTCCAGCTCCTGCCATCAGGTAGAAGGTACCGGAGTATCAAAGCTCGCTCTGTCAGATTTCTCAACAGCTTCTTCCCCCAGGATGTGGGAGTCCTTAACTCCAATGTCCCTGTCCCCCTCTGAAACCATGAAAACCTCAGCCTCCTCCCCCCAACCCTTTAAAACTGCTGAAAATCTTTCAATTGCAATTCTGAGTGTGTTACACACAGGTGAGTGGGCTATACAAACCGCCTGTAGCAACACACTTATGTACATTAGACACTTTCTATAAACACGTGCTGCTACAAAGACTCAATCAGATTATATATGTTTAATGTGCTGCTTCCCCCAAAATCTCTCTTCTGCACAATTTAATGCACAAAATATCTCTTTTGCACAATTTCATGTACAAATGTCTCTTTTGTAAAACGTCATGTACAGTACTTATGTAAAGTTTTTGTTGTCTCAGTTTTGTATGTGTAGTCAACTATTTATTATAGTTATAGTATTTACAGCGTATGTATAGTCAAATGGTTAACCGTTGTATAAGTCTGTAACTGCTTTTCTTATTTGTGTACTGTTGTATGTTTATATTATGCTTAACTAGTATGTAGCACCGTGGTCCTGTGAGACACGACATCTCGTTCTACTATATGCCCACACATGTAGCAGAATGACAATAAAGCTCGACTTGACTCGACTTGATTTGACTCGATACTTGTAATTTCTATACTGTACAGTTGCATTTTCATATCCAGAAAGACATTGAAAACAATGGATCACGAAGTTTCTGCATTAACATAAACATAGTGCCGCACTGTATAATTGTATCAAATTACATCACAAGCTTTACAATTTGATAAACACACTTTGCTTATTTATTTTATTGCCTCATTTACCTCAGAATCTCCAGCTGACAATTTGGACTCTTCAGTCCATCAGAAAGAAGCTTCACTCCAGAATCCTGCAGGTCATTGTCACTCAGGTCCAGCTCTCTCAGGATGTTTGAGTTTGAGAATTGTAAAACTGAAGACAGACTTTCACAGGACTGAGCAGTGAGATTACATCCACATAGACTGTGTAGAGAACAAAACAAACAACTATAATGAAAACAAGTAAAAGGCCTACCTTTAGATTTTACATGTATGTTTCAGTAAATCAATTCTTCATAAAACACCTGTTACAGCAATGCAGAGATAGAAGAGTGGATCCAATTACAGCAAGTTTATATTAATTTAACTTAAAGGGGTCATTGGACGCAAAGTTTACTTTTACATGTTTAAACGTAAGTGTGTGTACACAACCACCCTATAATGATAAAAGTCACCCAGTGGTTTTTATTTAAAGGGGTCAAAGTTCACTTTTTCATGTTGTTTGAACATTAACGTATGTTGGCAGTGTATGTGCAAATCTACCCTATAATGATAAAAATCCATGCAGTGGTTTTTAATTAATCTGTAAAAATAATATCCCCTTTTCAAATCGAGCCGTTCTCTGATGCCTGTCGGTGTGCCATCACACCGACAGAGGCCATTCCCACAATAGTTGATTGACATGAGCTCTTACCTTAGACCAGCTGTCACAGTCCAGTAACTTTCCATGTTTTGATGCCAGAACAGGGATGTAAGTTAGACAAGAATATCTCCGATTGTTGCTGGATGTAATAATGAACATAGTGGTCGTCATTTACTCCCGACATCTGAGCTGCTTAAGATGCAGTAGATTACGTTTGTTTGTGAATGGAATGCGCCTCCTGATCTATATATATCCGTCTATGTTCGTGTGAATCATTCATGATCCAGCTTCACTTACAGCAGAAGTGAGTATAAGCATTTTTTTATGAATCTTTGCAATCGCCTTTCCTTATAACGTGGTAGTTACGTGGTAGTTAGGAAGTTCAGCAGCTAAATGCGGCTAATGTAAACAAGATCGTCTTTCCACAGAGAGAAGAGAGGGGCGGGGTGAGCAGAGCTCATTTGCATTTAAAGGAACAACCCCTTAGAATGAGATGATTTTTGCAGAGCTGATTTTGGCAAGGTAAAAAGGGTGTTGTTTTACAAAACCATTGAGAATTTTTAATTAAAGTATATTAGACACTTTTCATTAAGACCCTAAAGAATTATATAAACTTGTGGAAAATGGGCATCCAATGACCCCTTTAATCTGTAAAAATAATCTATCCTTTTTCAAATCAAGCCATTCTTAATATTTTGTCTGTGTGATGACACATCGACAGAGGCCACTCCCACGATAGTTGATTGACACGGCCGTCTTATCTTAGACCTGCCTTGAATGAGCAGTAACAGTCCGATCGCCATTGTTTTGATACTGGAACAGGAACGTAAACAAGAATGGCTCCTAAGCGATTGAGCTGTTCTGTTGTTGGATGTAATAATGAACATAGTGGTCGTCATTTACTCCTGTGATCTGAGGCGCTGAAGATGCAATGGATTACTTTTGTTTGTGAAGGGAATGCGCCTTCTGATATACATATAACCATCTATGTTAGGGGTCACCAAATTTGTTCCTGGAAGGCCGGTGTCCTGCAGAGTTTACCTCCAACTTCCCTCAACACACCTGCCTGGAAGTTTCAAGTGTACCTAGTAAGACCTTAATTAGCTGGTTCAAGTGTGTTTGATTAGGGTTGGAGCTAAACACTGCAGGGACACCAGCCCTCCAGGACCAGGTCTGGTGAGCCCTGGTCTATGTTCACGCGAACCATTCATGATCCTGCTTTACGTACAGCAAACGTGAGTATAAGGGAAGGGTTTTTTTATGAATCTTTGCAATCGCCTTTCCTAACAACGTGCTAGTTAGCGAGTTTTGTGGCTAAACACAGCTAAATGCGGCTAAAGTAAACAGGCTCGTCACTGTTCACAGAGAGAAGAGAGGGGGACGTGGCCAGCAGAGCTCATTAACATTTAAAGCAACATCTATGCATTTAAACCAGAACAGGATGATTTCTGCAGAGTTAATTTTGACAAGGTAAAAAGGGTGTTTTTACAATATCATTGAGAATTTTTAACAAGAGCATGTTATTGATTTTTTCATTAAGACCCTAAAGAATGATATCAACTTGGGCATCCGATGACCCTTTTAACAAAGTCCAAAAGGGTCCAAAGACAAAGAAAAATATAATGACAACAAAACAGCTAACAAACATGCACCATGATCTGAAGAAACCAAGGAGTATAAGTATACAAGATAACAAAGAATTAGACTAGACATAGGAGACAAACTAATCAGCAATTATTAAAACAAATGAAAACATACTTAGGAACCAACAAGATAAAAGACAGAAAATAAACACAGGAAATTAGAACTCAGATACAACAGGATGAGAAGATAAACAAGAGTCCCAGAACAGAAACAGAGCGTCATCCTGACAACACCAAACCTGGACAATTTACCCAATATTTTATGTACCCATCAGTTTCCTTAACTTATGATACAATTTAGAATAATAAACTGGGAAAAATTGGGTTTTAACTGGTTTTAAATGACCATTGCTCAGAGCACATATTGTCTCAACCTACAGATCATGGTTGTATGAAAGGTTTAATGTGGATCAGAAATGTTAATTGATTAACAGTGATTCATAATTCAGATTCAGTGAAAGATTTACATGTACTAAAGGAGGTTTCAACTGTAATCATGGTTCCCTGTGGAGAGAAACAAGACAATACATCTGGGATTGATGCTATGTGCATATCACCACCTAATTGGTGGTTGTGCAATCTGTTTTTTTGCGTTTAATCTCTAATCCTTGAGAATAAGATTTATATTGTTTGTTCGATGCTAATTATATATCAGATATGTATTTTTTATTATAAAAATATATATATATATATATATATATATACATATATAGAACATTATTGTGCGCAATCTGTCATGCCCACTTGAGTCTCATCAGTAGGTCACATATGCGCTGATTGCTCTGAAATAAGCTAACCCTGAAACATGACCTACTCCGGAGCAGGTTATCTTCAGAGAGCAAGTTGCCATGGCTACTTACATACCCTGAAAGTTACCTCCATTTTTGGAACCGAAAGTTGAGGTTATCCGCTTACTTACCCTTAAACGGTATGTCACATAACCTGCTTTCTGGAACAACCCCCTGGTGTCTGAATCATGTGTCTAAACACAACAGGTCTATTGGGTGAAGACAGTCTATGACGTCATTAACGGATCACCATAAGTTTAAAAGTGCACCTGCAATGTATGTCATGAGTTTTTTGTCTTCAGGAGCTGCTTGTTTGTATACACATGTAACATAAACCCTGAATTAGGGTGACCATAATACCGTTTTTTTTTAGCGGACATCTTTTTGGCCTTAAAAAAATGTGTCCAGCTTTTGCTTTCTACAGGCATTATTCATTGTGTGCGTTTTTGCATAAAACCCTCGCATGGGAACTGTTTTCTTAATCCTGCTCCCGCAAACATTTTAATATTGATGATAATTTGTGAGCATCAGGGAGTCGCTATCAATATGCAGTATTTAAAAGTATTTAAATCACTTTGGATGCAGCTCATGTTGGATGTAGGGTTGCCAAATCCACATTTTTTCCACTGAACTGGGCTGATTTTAAACTGTTGCAGTGGGTTGATTTTCTCCCATGGGTTAAAGGTTCGAAATATTGCATAAATTACATTTGACTGAAATGCTTGTATTGAAACATTTTGCATTCTACCTATGATAAAACTGTGGTAGATGTAAATTTTGTTAATCTGTGGTTATGATCTGTGTTTATGATTAGAACGCTTTTAGCTGTGTTTATGGTCAATCTGCATTGTCATCATCTGCATTTATGATCAATCTGCATAAATTCAACATAGGCTTTACAGTTGCAGTTACAGTTTTGAATTTACTTGATTGAAAACCATGTACCTCAGTATCTCCAGCTGACACTTTGGACTTTTCAGTCCATCAGTAATACGTTTCACTCCAGAATCCTGCAGGTCATTGTTACTCAGGTCCAGCTCTCTCAGGACAGAGCTTGAGGATTGTAAAATTGATGACAAACTCCCACAAGACTGAGCGTTGAGATTGCATCCACATAACCTGTTTAAAGAACAAAACAAAGAACTATAATGAAAGTAAGTAAATGGCCTTTCTGTAGTTTTTAAATTAATGTTTCAGTAATTAAATTTAAGTAAAATTAAATAAGTATAAGTAAAATTATTCCTTGTTGACCTGTCATAGACTTCCTTCCAATTCAAAATATCATAGATCAAACAATATCACAGTCTAGTTGTATACTTTTTTCTTAATTTTCACAGATTTAATTACATGTAATGTATTGGTGTGAACACTGTATGCTTGGGCTCATTTTGACTCTAATTTTTCATCCCCAGATGTTCACTGCCATCGGTGGTAAGAGTTCATGAGACACTTAAAGAGACAAATCTGGCTCAATCTCTAAATGCCCAGATGATCATCATGGTTGACAAATGCAAGGTCATCCTCCAGCCTCTCAGAATCTTCCAGAGTGGACGTCCAGTGACCACCAACATATTCAGTTATCTGAAAGATCTGCATGTCAGCTTCACTGCCAATAAGAAGCTTCAGTATAAAGCATGTGCATAGTACTTTGTAAACCGTGTACTCCCATTTGCTATTAAGACTAAAATTCTTGTCACAGTTAGGCATGCAGCAATGCAGGGGACCAACTCATCAAGTACATGGCAGACGGGGAACCAGCCATAAAGTTTCTTCAGGAGGTCAAGGTGTTTGAACCTTGTAACACTGCATTCATGGATGACAATGTGTAACAAAGCCATTCCACAATTCAGTGATGTGCCACAAAGTGAATTAAATTTTTACTTGGCAAGTCTGGGCACAGCAGCACTCAGACCTTCATCATCTGGAGTGGTGGATTTGGATGTGTTCTGGAAAGGCCTATTTGAGAGACTACCTGCATTGAGTACCTTGATTAAATGATACAAAGATGTTGTCTCAAACTCAGTGGATGCTAAAGAAAGGAGCATCTACAAGCTGGTTTTGTCAAGATATTCCTAAATCAACTACTATTCAAAATATTAGAGCCTTTATTTTCATGTACCACAACCAACGACTCTTCAGTTTTTGAGAGAGAGGCAACTGAGGATAATTCGGTAGATTTTGATCTTATTTGATCAAATACAAAAATGTGGTCAACTAAAGTTCTTGAAGTTGAACCTGCAAAATTCGCTTTGTTGATTGTTAAAGCTCAAAATACTTAGAAGTGACCTGAGCAAGCACTGCTTCTCGCAATGATACGTCATTGATGTAAACACTTTGCCCAATTTTTGCTGAGTTGTGCTAACGTGTCTGCATCACCATATCTGCTTTCCCTGCTAGAAGCAAGATATCAAGAAGGGTTAAAGCATCCACGTAACAACTAGCCATTTCACATTTTGTTTTATCTCTGAATATCTTCATGAAGCTAAGCTATTATTTAATCATTAGGATGATTTAGTAGATTTTGATCTTATTTGATCAAATGCAAAATGTAGTCAACTAAATGTAATAACCAGAACAGTTTTACATGCAAATATGACACCAATATTTGTCAAATTTTTGATAACTCAAAATGAATACCCTAAGGGGAACAAATGTCAGGGGGCCCATTTCAAAATATAAAAACAACAACAACTATATGACTCTAATTTTCTTTTTCTGGCCATCTCATGACAATGTTCTACGGAGGGGGATACTAACAGTAGTATTGCAAAAAATGTTTATACTGATTAATATATGCCAACTGTCTACATTTTCTAAATGTCCAGCCCATGGATGTACATTTTGGCTTTAGGTCAAACTGACAAAACCACAGAAAATTTGAATGAAGTCATGTGACCCCCATACTCCAAACAACCTCAACTATGATAATGATAACAGTATTGGATGAAAAATTCTTCCTCACGCCTCCTACAAGAGACTAAAGAACATGAATCCTGTGGTGCACATTGCCTGTTTAAGGGTTAACAAACCATTAACTTTGACTTTTGCCTCAATAAAGTCTTAATTTGCTGCTTATTAATAGTTAGTAAGGTAGTTGTTAGGTTTAGGTATTGGGTAGGATTAGTGATGTAGAATATGGTAATGCAGAATATGTGTTTTATAAGTACTAATAAACAGCCAGTAAGTTATTAATAGGCATGCTAATAAGCAACTATTTAATAGTGAGAATTGGTTCCTATACTAAAGTGTTACCATTGACTGTTTATGTTATTTTAATTAATTATTTAATTAATTGTTTTATAATTAATGCATTGTTTGAACATTAACAATGTGCAAAAAGTGTTTATGTGGTCACATATATGTGGTCAAGTTTTTAAAGTGGAGTGATTGTTTTTCAGTGTTACTTACCGAACTGATCTGGATTCTTTAACCACAGGTAACAAATACTGAAGAACTTCATCTGTTGTATGTTGTTTTCCAATAAACTGTTTTAGATCAAAAACATCCATCTTCTGCTCTGATGTCAGCAACACATAAACCAGAGCTGACCACTGTGAAGAGGAGAGTTTGGTTTCTCTTATTTTCCAGATTTCAGATAATCTTGGATCTCCTGCATCAGTGAATCATCACCCAGTTCATTCAGACAGTGAAACAGATTGATGGATTTTTCTGAAGAGCGATTCTTCCTGATCTTCTGTTTGATGTACTCAACTGTTTCCTCTTTGTTGTAGGAGCAGCTTCCTGTTTGTGTCAGTAGTTTTTGTAAGAGAGTCTGATTGGACTCCACTGAGAGACCCAGAAAGAAACGCAGGAAAAGATCCAGATGTCCATTCTTACTCTGTAAAGCCTCATTCACAGCTTTCTGATGCAGCTCAGATAATGAATTATATTTCTTCTGGTTAAAAATTCTAGAGAACAGACTTTGTTTGTTTTGGTCAAATACATTTCTCTTCTTGATTGTAAAGGAGAGGTGCACATATAGAGCTGCTAGATGTTCCTGAAGGCTCAGATGAACAAAGCAGAAGACTTTCCCCTGATACAAGCCCAACTCCTCTCTGAAGATCTGAGTGCACAATCCTGAATACACTGATGCTTCTGTCACATCAATGTCACACTCCCTCAGGTCTTCATCATAGAAGATTAGGTTGCCTTTCACAAGCTGCTGAAAAGCCAGTTTCCCCAGTTTGAGAATCATGTCTTCATCATTCACTTTCTTCTCATAGTCCTTCTCATGTTTGATGTTGGTCTGAAGGATCAGGAAGTGAGTGTACATTTGAGTGAGAGTCTTGGGAATCTCTGCACTCTCTGCTCGACTCAACATCTTCTCTAGAACAGTGGCTGAGATCCAGCAGAACACTGGGATGTGACACATGATGTAGAGGCTCCTTGATGAGTTCAGGTGTGAGATGATCCTGTTGGCCAGACTCTGATCACTGATTCTCCTCCTGAAGTATTCCTCCTTCTGTGGCTCATTGAAGCCTCGTACCTCTGTCACTCGATGGACACACTCAGAGGGAATGAGATCAGCTGCTGCTGGTCTGGAAGTGATCCAGACGAGAGCAGAGGGAAGCAGATTCCCCACAATGAGGTTCATCAGCAGCACGTCCACTGAGGCTGATTCAGATATTTTACACAGTTTCACTTTGCTCTTAAAGTCCAGAGACAGACGACACTCATCCAGACCATCAAAGATAAACAACACTTCATATTTATCACTGGATATTTTCATTTCTTTAGTTTCAGGGAAAAAGATATGAAGAAGACCAGACAGACTGAGTTTTTTGTCCTTCATCAAGTTGATTTCTCTAAAAGGAAGTGGAAATATGAGCTGGATGTCCTGATTCTCTTTCCCTTCAGCCCAGTCCAGGATGAACTTCTGTACAGAGACTGTTTTTCCAATGCCAGCGACTCCCTTTGTCAGCACAGTTCTGATGGGTTTGTCTTGTCCAGGTAAATGTCTAAAGATGTCATTGCATTTGATCGCTGTGGCCTCTGTTGCAGCTCTCCTGGATTGTGTCTCAATCTGTCTCACCTCATGCTCATCATTCATCTCTCCACTCTCACTCTCTGTGTAGATCTCATTCAGCATTGTTGGGTTTCCCTGCATCACTGTTCCTTCATACAGACACTCAAACTTCTTCATCAGATTTGATCTAAATGTTTTGAGGACTTCATGGCTGTAAAATAAAAAAATCACATTGTGACATGAGTCAACATCTTACACATTCTGTATCATATCTTTAAATCATATCTTTTACAGAAACATTTTACCAGAGACCAGGCTGTGTATTTCGACTGTTAGACTTTACTGGCAGATTCATAGACACACAACTGGGCTCTGCTTCTAATCTCTTCTGATGAACTGAACTAAAACACAACAGATTTAATCCTTTTATCTTAATATAATAAGATAATAATATACTTTAAAATGTATTTTTATGAAAATGACTTTTGGAGCCTTTATTCTCTCATTGTTTTCAATAAATGTTATACTTTGGAAACAATACACAAAAAACATATTTTCTTCTTCTTCTTTTTTTATTTACATAAAAGGATATGTAATGTGTTACTCAAAGTACCTGCATCCTGGAAAAAAAACCTTCATCTCCAGATGTTTGTGTTTCATCCATGATGGATCTGAACAGTTTGATATCCACCACTGATAAAGAAACAAGCGACAAACAATAAACAAATCACAAAAAACAGTAATTAAACAGCCTTATATTGTCCTAAATCATTCTATAACCTTTAAATATATGATTTTAACAAATGTAATGTGACATTTACAGTTTGTTAATCATATTTTCTTGTACTGTTAAAGTATCAGATGGGAATATGCAACTGAGGTTATGAATAAGCTGTGTAAGCTCCGTATCTGGTTATTTTGGGGAGATCTTCAAAAGAAGAGACATAGCCCTTGATTCAAGTAACACGTGAGCTTCAAAATGAGTCTAAACTCATTTAAAAATATATGCAAAACATCTAAAACAGGGTTTGATGGCTTTTAGCTTTGCTTTTTTAGCAAATAGAAAAATCACAATGTTACAGTATCATCAACTACTGAAAATACAGTGTTATAGTCTATAACTGAATCGTGGTTTATACTGTAATTTTTTACATTTTATATGAATAAACTATAAACTATATATTTTTATAATTTGGTCATTTTGAATTTAATTGTAGTTGTCCTGTCTCTTTATGCTCTCCTACTGTTTGCTTTGGTGTGGCTGGTTAAGTGAGTGAGTTACAGACGGACAGATTGTTAATGGCTGGTCTATGTGGTAATGCAGGACATCCAAATGCTCATCATTCATCTACCTCAGATATGGCTTTTCATTTGAAAGATGTATGTAGTAGCAACTTTACATGGCCGCTCTAATGTTAACCTAGAAAATTGTGCGCTATCAGTCTTTCTCAGGTGACATTACACTCACAAGAATCAAACTGCGTTTTGGGTATCGCCGCCATTTGTAAGGTATCAAAACTGAGGTGTTCTGTAGTTGCAGAATTGTCTTTCTGATTTGCTTCAAAATGGTACGTTTTTGTTGTGTTAAAGTCTGCGATTGTAAATTGCATGACAGAAAAGGTTAAAAACTGACCACGAGGAAAGATATTTTAGGTCTCCCACTTGAAAGAAACACTAGACAGCATGCAGTGGAAATAACCAAGAAGTGTCTGATGGCCTGGAGAGCAGTGCTGATACGCAAAATCATCATATTTGCCATCTCTCTATTTATCTCCGTTTATGTTCGTTTACCCTCAAAATTTTCATAAAGGTAAGTAAGAGATTTAGTGGTAAAATAATTAATTAATTAGTTAATTAATTAATTAAATATTCATAACTAATTAGCTAGGGAGCAGAAACACATCGTGTACCATGAAATGTCACTGAAATTTTTAACTAAATACTTAACTGAATACCTAACTAAAAACATTTTTTATTTTTCTATATTTTAAAATAGGTTGGTGTGACTAAACTGTAAGTGGGAGCAGTTAAGAAAAAAAACACATTGAGGTGACCCACCAGGCTGGAGGAGATGGTCGACTTCACAAGACACCACTCTGTGCCACAAACTGAATGTAACTTGTGTGTACATAGAAGAAAACTGACTGCTTTTCATGTCAGACATAAGGAAAATTCTCACTTCATTTTAAATACTTCTGTTAACTTCATGCACCTCAGATTGGATCTGCCTGCACAAACACTGTTTTATACAACTGTTACAGGCAAAAAATGATCCCTCAATAGTTTGTGAAGTCCTTTGGACACAGTATAGCAATGATTGACTGCTTTGAGATTTCCACAGAAAAACCATTCCAGAGTGTACCAGAGTGTGTTCTACCTACAAGCACTATTAAGTGTTTGACAGATCATCTAGCACTTACAACAATCCATGTAGAAAGGGTCATCAGAAATGTTTGGCAGAAGCATCAAGTCATCATTTTATTATTATTATTATTAATAATATTATTAATTTATTCAACCTTCTTTGTAGTACTTTCACTGTCCACTTAAGAAAACAGTATGTTGATGTTCATGCTTGTCATATCTTCTGTTATTCATTTTGAAGCTGATTTTTAACACAGTGATGCATTTATAATAAAGTGTATATAATAACATTTTCATACATGTGTTTTTGATTGTCTCCTTATCAGTAAATGTTATTAGCCAAATGAAGTATGGAAAATGTTGAACAAACGGGGTAAAGTTTAATGGTTTCGACTCACATGACGTAATTACAATTGTGCAAATTATGTATGCAAATCAGTGTTAGACAAAAATAGAACATATAGTTAAGTGTAAGTAAATAATGTACGTTTTTATAGCGTAAACAACAGCAAGTCATATTTCCAACAAGGTTGAACACTGGCAGCACTCAACTTTTTTGCGGTCAGGTAACGTTAATATGGATCAGTGTTGATTGTTAATGACAAATTATATAAGTTACGGTTCCTAAAACTTCTGCTGAGATTATCTCGGTCCCATATCTACTTAGTTTGCTTGTGTTTGATGTATGATGATTTAAATGGTCTTTATGGCTCTGTATACTTTCAGTTCACTGCTCAATACAATAATACCTTCAAAATGGCGCCTTGGTGATGTCACACATAATAAACGCACGTGACTGACAAAGACCAATTGAAATTTCAGTGTGAGTGTGGATTGGAAGCTGAATAGTAGTGTGCTATTGCATGACAGAGGCACCCCTGCTGTGAAAAGCACCCCTTTCGTGGGAATGCGCATTTGAACGGTTGCCTTACAACAAAACAGCCGGTTCTTTTATTAGCGTTCACATATCATTTTGTTTTCTTTAAAGTCCAGATATAAATATAATTATAATGTTTGGCAGCAGTGCTGTTTAAATCCACTAGATGTTCTCAGCGTGTCAATGGCTGTTTGTCAGCCTACAAAAGAAGCTTGTAAAGTGCCATATATGAAGAGTTCACTTGCACAAACAAATACCTAACTATATAACGTTTTTAACCATTTTCAAAAATCATGGTTTTTTATTGTGCCTGCCAATTAATCGCACTCCAATTCATTTAAAGCTTGGAGAAACATACCACTGTCATAAATATATTACTCAACGTATCAGCATTGTTTTGACACTAAATGTTTTATTTTACAGTCAACTGCATCTGCGTATTTGCTTAAAAAATTAAATGTTTAATAAATAAATAATTATTAATAAATGAGTTTTTTGTCATGAAATAAATGAGAAATAAATGATACTCTGTCTCCTACTTTGTCTTTTCCTTATAGCATTGTCAGATTTGTCTGTAAGCATATTTTGGCATCTTTTTATAGTCTCACCCAACACAGTTTTTTTTAATTCTATAATTCTAACTTGTGATAAAATATAAAACTTAAGAGATTAAGTTAGTTACAACAATGGTTTATAGATTTCAGCCTCTATGCAGCCATTGAGTACTACAGCCAGATATTTATCAGTGGTTATTGATATTTAGGATATTTTATCACCATCATATGTCACCAGATGTCACCAAAGTCCCCAAAATTATAGGTGGTGTCTTGTATGAACTTACTGCATTGATATAAGAAATCTAAATATAACAAAAAAAAAATAATAAAAAAAAAATAATAAAAAAAAATAATAATTATATATATATATATATATATATATATATACACATTGGATTTAGCTGGTTTTGCATTTGAACTCTTCATATATATATATATATATTTTTTTGCATAAAATATGGCATTTTTAGTTTCTAATATATATATGTATATACATATATATATATATATATATATATATAATTATTATTATTATTATTATTATTATTATTATTATTATTATAGTACCGTGACGACAAATTAAGGCCCCCAGAAATCAGCGGCAGACAACCGCAAAATGTTAACAGTACAACATGGATTCAATATTGTATACAACTATTTTAGATTACAAAACTATAGGGCAGTATCCGATAAACATTGCAAAAAAATGAAATAAGACGAAAGGTTTCAAAGTCCTGGAAGGTACGTTTGGTGAAGATTTAAGGTTTAGCCTAAGAATAGGCCAAGCAATTGTGTTCTGAATTTACATTTACAATCATTTAGCGGACGCTTTTATCCAAAGAGATTTACACGTTAGCCTAACATGCACGTTAGAACACCCATTAGCCTAACACAGTACACGTAGCAAGGTTTTAAAAAATAAAAAGTAGATAGAATAGATGTTAGTGTTTGAGGGTCATATTTATTTCATTGTATGTCTAACTGCTGATTCTGTGATAATATCTATGTTATATATAAATGAATCATTTATTTTATAGATGGAGCACTGTACTACCCAAAAGGCCCTGGAAAGGTCACAAAAACTAAAGTGGTGAGAGGGACAGAGGAGGCTAATGATATTTTCAGGGATTTTCATGACAGCCCAACAGGTGCTCACACAGGTCAGAAAAAAAACAGAGATGCCATTTCGAAAAGGTTTTTCTGGCCTGGAATGTCTGCTGACATAGATAAATGGATAAGCAAGCACTGCATTTGAAGAAAACATACATTTTTAAAATTGCTTTTTATTTAGTTTTTCTTGCTTACCATGCATGTGCATGTATATTTTCCATTATGGTGATTATGTCGTTATTGATAACTCAGTGGGTCTCATTCACTAATAACTGCCTTGATTATTTAGTATTTGTACACACAGTCGTTTGCATAAAACATGCCCAAACCATCTCCATATAAGGGTTTTCTGCATATGCTTTCTATCATAGCCTTTCATCACTCTTGTCAGTCCATGCTTCTGCTGTAAAGTTAGTTTGATGTTTGACATTCATTAGTCATTCGGTTTCATACCAATTAAACTCTGTGTCTGTTATGTTTTGAACCCAATCTAACTAAGATATACATACATATATGCCCTTTACGTTGCACAAGGCTTGATTAATGAATATATACATACATCAAATATCTCTTTACAGACCACTGTAAATGTGGTACAAGGCGTGTATGTAACTATTCCATATGTAGACATAAATATAATAATAAACTATGATATCCCTTCTGAAAATTAAAGTTGGTTTTACTATAGTAAAAGTTTGGTAACCTTTTTTTTTTTTTGCAGATTACCATTTCTATAATGGCAGCTCTACTACAAATACCATGGTATTTATTTATTTATATTATATTTTGGTACATTTACATAGCTGAATCACAATAAAGCTCACCTGAACTTAAACTAGTTTAATTATTGTAGCCTATTTGTATAATTAGATTAGCCTACTAGCTTGTCTATGTGTAGTTTTATACTTTATACTGTATTTCTCTCAAATGTAGGCTATGTCTTTAAATTTGCATTTTTGTATTGCAATATATTGTGACATGATAGATTGTTATTATACCCCTTTATCCAACAGAGGATAAAAAGTACAGAGAATGGATCAGTTGTTATGGAGAGACTACATAGTTAAATGTTTAGCCATGTCTACTGATTCTTGAACTAATCAATCATGTTAACAACTTTACAGCACTTATTGTGAATTTCACCGACATTATAGTATTATAACGCCACGCCACGCCTGTTTGGCAGCCATTTAAGGAGGGCCATGCCAAACAGGCCTCTGCGAAGTGTTGTTTTGCCTGTGCGGACTCTACCAAGAATTTTCCCTGTTTCATTGCCTTTTGTTGTTTTCCATTGCCTTGTTTCATTGTTTCTGTTAAGTTCCATTGCCTTGTTTCATTTGCTGCTTTGGACTGCTCTCTGGTATTTTGACCATTTTGCCTGTTTTTTTGGATTACGCTTTTGTCTTGCCCTGGGCATCACTGTTTGTTTGGTAATCGACCCTGCCTGTTTGACTATGATCTGTACAATAAAGCTTGCATTTGGATCTATTTTGTGTCTCAGAAGACTAGTGTAAATTGACCAACAGCACCATCTGCTGTTTTTGGGACAGGAAGTTGCTCAATTGCATTTGTGAAAAAATCTGCCTGCACACATTTGTGAGAAAAGCAAGCCAAGTTTCCTCAGAAAAAGGCAACTGAGTCTCACAGTTGTAATACACAATACATATATTTGTCCATACCACTGGATTTTCTCCCAAATAGAGTTTTGTATTTGCGAATAACTTTGCGTTTGTTTGAAAGTCATATTTTTTCTTTGCAAATCAGATCATGTTTATTTGCAAAATGCTGGATTTGTTTGATAAATATTGGCACAAAATTCATTCCATAAAATGCATTATGAGAATGTTGTGCATTACATACATACTGTGCAGTAATGCTGTTTTTTTTTCCTGTTACAACAATTGCATCCTTTCACACTTATATATATGCTGTAGTGACAATAATGTCAATTAATTTGAATGAATTCAAATCTTAAATTACACACATTTAACTTTTTTTCTTTTTTGCATAAGTCAAGAAAAATGTATTTCCTTTTTTTTTTTTTTAATATTAGACAGTTTTCAGCTAAATAAAATGACCCTAGTAAAAAATTAATATATTTTAAATACTACATAAAGTGACATACCGCTCAAGATTTACTGATATAAAAATTGTAATTAAACTTTATTTGGTGTACTACTTGTGCACAATGCACATTTCTTAATACTGAGCCTAAATATGTTCTAATGTCACTGTTGTTGAGAATTTAATGATCTTTAAATATTGTGCATTTCAAAGACCGATATTTAAAGTGTATCTAAAGTATACTTGCAACAGTTCCACTTTAGCATAATCAGACATATTTAAGTATATCTTTAGTTGGACTTCAACACTACTTCTTCACAATTAAAGTGCATTAAGTAAAAATTTAGTTGTTCCAATTTAGCAGACTTTAACTATACCAGTTTAGTATACTAAAAGTACAATTGCAGGGTATTTGTATTAAGTATAAGATGTAAATATATTTGTAGTATACTTAGTATGAAATACATGTATTTTAGATACATTTTCTCTCTAGAGTATCTCCAATATAAAAACAGTTAAATTTTTTTTTGTGTAGAATATGTACAGTAATGTAACACCGTAGAAGGTTTATACCATCTGACAGCAAGACACATGATTGCAATTAAGTGCATATCGTAGAATCAGACAATTTAAGATCAGATCAGAAAGGTGTCGTAACAAAAAAAAGCTAAATTTCGTAAGGAGGCCCAACAACATGGATAATTGTAAATCAGATATGCTTTTGCCACATGCCTGAAGTCAGTCTAACTAAATAGCAGCTTTGAACAGTTTGCAGCATTAAAACAAAAGAACACTTGATAATTCCAGCTCAGGAAGGGGATTGTCAAAGTTGAGGCAAGTAAACAATATTAATGGTCAAAGAGACTAACACATCATGACAATCACAAATAAGCTAAGAGGATAACTACTAGTTAAAGAATTCCTCAGATTGACTTACCCCACCTAAGACAGAGGCCTTTTGACTTTTTGTTTCTCAAAGAACACATCCTCACATTCACAGAATGACAGAAACTCTTTTACATATGTAGATACACCAAATTGATGCTAAATGATTATCTGTTCATTGCATAACTCAATATCATGTATGTAACCCACACATTTGACAATCATCTTTTAATCACTCACTGTCAATATCATTTTCAATAATATTAAATAGTATATATGAAGAGTTCAGATGCAAAACCAGCTAAAAGCCATCTTAGTCAAAAATTAGAGTGAATGCTCTTGACACATATTATACGTCCATCAAATAATTTTTCTTCAAACTCACTAAAATAGCAGCCTCAGCCCAATCAGAAGTACCAGTACTTACCTAGAAACCTATACATCTGAGCCTGATAAAAATGCATTTTTTGGAATGAATAAATGAGGCGACGCCTTGCTCATTAAGACTGTGACATGCCGCCACCTACTGGCAATTTAGTTTGAAACTACAAGTATCACTTTGTTTTGCCATTATTTATTGCTTTATTTATTATATTAATACACTTAATGAAATGTTAAGAATATGACATGCATGACATACAGTTGATAAGGCTAGAAAAACTTCTAACCTCTCTAACGGTAAAAAATGCACATGTAAATCAATTTAAGGGAGCAAATATTGTAACGGAAAAGGTGACTGCGGTGGGGGTACTCAGAATAATGTTAAATGCTCTAGGGGGTACGCCACTGTAGAAAGTTTGAGAACCACTGGCTTAATGGATTACTTCATTATTTGCCTGTAGCATATTTATAATGAAATATAGAATGTTGGCTGTCTTATATTAACCAAAGTTAAGCGCGGTTTTCTATGAGCTCATATTCTGGGATCATCTGCTTGCAGGTACATAGAATGTATTTTTAATAATTCCATATTTGGTCTTTTTTTTTATCAATGTCTTTATAAAGCTGCGTTTTCTTTATGGGAGGAAAACGCTTAACATGCAATTTAGAGCTTTCTATTCATATTCGGGGCTCAATTGGTTTCCTACATTTGAAATTTATTAACAAACTGTATACTGAATTCGGCCTTTTATACTGTATTAGCCCATTAATTAAGCGTTTCCTTTCCTATGGGGGATACCCTTAACGTGCAATTTAGTGGGTTACGTTTATATACTGGGTATAACGTGGAGAGGGAGACGAGAGACGAGAGATGAGCGGATCCAAACGCAAGCTTTTATTGAAGGGACGAGACAAAGACATGGTGAAAACAGGCGAGGTTGAAACAATAACAAACAGGTATGTTAGTCCGTGAAGCAGGCGTGGGTCGATCAGCAGCAAACATAATCCATAGGGCGAAGCAGAGGCGTAATCTGTACAACGCACGAGAAGTCCAAGAGGCAGGTGGCAAGACAGACAAAACGAGATGGCCAGGCGAGAAAGCTAAACTAAGGGAACTCAGGAAGTAGGGGACGACTATGTAAAGGCTGCTAGCACTAGGAGAGCGCTAAACGTCACAAACACAGTTCTCCACTTTACAACTCCACAATACTCGGTGAAATACAGTGGTGAAGTCCGGGGCATAAATAGAGCTTCTAATTGGCCACAGGTGCCAGCGCAATCAGCGCAATGGATGATGGGAGTAGTAGTCCGGGGTGCAATGCAACAGTCTGTGTGATATGACAGGGCGAGAGCGACATCTGGTAGTGAGCGGACCGAAGGTCACCAACCAGATTCATGACACTGGGCTATTCTGTTTGTCTGTATGCTTTATTAATAAGGTGTGTTCTACTGGTTCTACAGTGTTTTACATTTTAGAATGTCCCAAAATCATGCCTTGATGTATTTATATAATAGCCTACTTGAGTCCAAGTTCAGAATCAAACTCTATGAGTCGCTCAATTGCGAACGTGCAAAGTAGGAACCACTACAAGCTGTAGAGTTAACAGGATGTGTTTGTCCGAACTCAACTGGTTTTGCGAGGGAACGCAAATGTTTTGCGAGAGAACGCAAAAAAATCTGAAAAATATTTTTCCTCCCACCCTGAATTTTTCTTCACTCACTCTGATTTTTTTCACCACCATGTCCCTTAAGGGGCTCCATAGTGCACCACACCCACTTTTGCAGCTTTTTTTAGAACTGTGGTGACAACTAACCAGTGCGGAAACAGGGCATCCTCTTTACAGGTTTCGCAATATTTCCACATTAATGATATTTTACTGCAGTGCAATTATTGTGCAAGTTCAGAACAGAGATGACTGAAACAAAACCAGAAAAATCTGAGTGTCTATTTAGTGCAAATAGCCTGCCTTTTCTTTCTCTGTCCCATTTCTACATACATGCTGGGTTTAGCATTTAACTGTATGTTTTAATTGCACACTTGACTCTTGACTTTTCAAAGTTTTTCTAGCTGTTTAACACCTTTATTTGTTGCAAAAGAAAGCAGAAGCAAATGAGATCAGCTGCCTATTATTTGTATTTATTTATTTATTTATTTATTTGGATCTTATTATATTATTGTTCTAGTATTTTGCCATTGTCTTGTTTCTTCTGGTTAGGTAAAAGCCTGTAGCTTACATAAAGTAAAGTTCAGCATAAATTATAACACTGCTATATTAGATAGATCCTTCAAATAGAATAGATATAATCCTTACTTCATGTTACATGTCAGCTTGATCACGGAGTCATACACACTTTATGTACATACCAAAAGAAAAAAAAAAAACTTAAGCAAGGCTTGATGTTTTTTTTTATGCAGATGAAATTTCCCTTAGAAAATTAACACATTTATAGTGTCACCAACTACAGAAAATAGTGTTACAGCCCAAACTAAAATGCACTTTGTGTTGCACTTTGTAAAATGTTTCTAGAAGCACATGTTCATTTTGAGTAGTTGCAAGAGGAAATGAATGTGGAAGTGTTTCTGACTCAAGATAACACATAGAACATAAAGTTGATATTTTCTCCTTACATTAATTAAGAAAAGCAATGCATTAGTAATATCTTTGACTGAAATACACTTAATACATTTCACATTACTTACATAGTAAAGCACAACCTATGGGGTAACAATATTAGGCTACTTTAAAATCATCATTATATCAATTATATATAAGTTATATAAAAGTGATTACAGAACAGAGTGAAACTTTTCCATCTTGTAATCCCTAATTGTCCATATTTAATCATGTTTCTTGAGTGTTTCATGATGAAGTTAGTACTTTATGCTGACTTACGATAATAAGGAAGTTCCTTTGTGCTCCGCACCAGAAGACTTGCTTTGATCAAAATATTCCTCTACTAGACAAGTTTTCAAAGTGTCCTTGGTTTCCCATTATGTACATGTAAATTCCAATATCAGCAAATAATAAAAACAGTCTGATGATCAGTTTTTCAAAATGAAATAATCTTACGGTCAACTGGAAACACGGCATGAAAAACAATCTGCTTTTACTTCTGTTTTGTCAGCAAGGTTGCAAAATCCGTCTGTAAAAAACACCTCATGATCTGCATAGTTTTTGCACAGTTTGGTTGTGACAGTGACTACAGACCATTTTATTGCATTTCTGGTATCACTTTATATTCATGATCCGGTATAAGGAATTCAAAAGTGTTTTGTTAACGGTTAACTAATCATTTAAACATTAATATACATTTGTAGATGATTAATAAGTGAAATGTTAACATGTTTTAAGTCATCCAAAACTGTTTTTGTAAGTCATGAAATAATCATATTATTGATAAATAACAGAATTATTTGATATACTATAAAATCACTTATTTTCACAAATTTGTTCATGTGTAATGAAGCTTTGAGATGTTGAAAATGATCTGAAAACAAAAAAAAGAACATTAAAAAAGAACATCCCATTTGCACTACAGGCCTTTTGTGGCCAAAAAAAAAATAAATTGTGGCCAAAAAAAAAAGAAAAAATAGAAGGAGGGACATGTTGTATAATATATGAAATACTGTGAATGAATAAATAGTGTCAGAGAGATGCAGATCTGAGCTGCACAAACTCTCAGGAAGGAAATAATTTATATTGCTAGTTTAATTGTTTTGACAAATAACATTTCACATTACAATCATTACAGACAATATCTGTTCCAGCAATAGTCCAGACACCAAATGATCATTCATTTTATTTCAAATTACATATCATCACTTCTGTCATCAGAAAGTTTTGCCTGTTTTCATAATTGACACTTTTGAACAGTTAATGAGCAGCTCCATGCACTCACAAAATGAGAAACATTTGCTTAAGGAGAGACATCATGAGGAGATGGAGGAATAATCAGAATCTCCGAACTTTGATGAAATGTGCAAACATGCAGGTCCATTCTTCTTAGTACAGAAGCAAGGATAAGCAGCTGGATGTCTGTGCAGTCACAACAACCTGGAGCTGAACACCATCAAAACAGTGGAGATGATGTGAACTTCAGGAACCAATTTATACGCATGTCTGCACTATGTCTGTACTTTCTGCACGGGAAGCTCCTGACACCAAGATAAATTCCTTGTGTGTAATGTGTACGTTTGAAAACACATTAAGCAATAAAGCTCTTTCTGATTCTGTTATAAAAAGACAGACAGCAATTATCATCACTATTTAGCATTTAAATGACTACACATTTCATGATACACAAAGTGAAAATATTGATGGGGAATGAAGAAACTGTAAATCTGGACACAGTTTTCAGTCTTGCAGTACAAGTGTATTAGTAATTAGGTTGCAGTATTACTGAGTTTATTTACTGATTTTGTCTGTAACTTCTCAGAGTGTGTGTCTGACACTGACATCTAGTGGACGTTTTATTATCTGTGACTACAGACTTGCAGACAAACCTAGTTTTCACACAACACTCAAACACAGAATCAGGAACAGTGTTGCCAGATTGGGCAAGTTTCCATCCAACTAGGCTTCTTTTGATCAGGCTTGGTCAGAGAAAAATGCATTGAGCAGGTGGACAGAATTTTGGCCGTATCTTGGTTTTTCATTCATTTTTTTGTTTGGTCAATGTTATTTCAATTCATTTGTCTCTCCCCTACTGTCGTATTTTTTTGCTTACATGTTAATCACTGTCTCTATTTTACCTATATCAGGATATATTATTTGGCATATTTGTTGAAGTGACTAAATGTCAGCATTTGACATCAAATTGAAGTTGACTTGATGGATTTTGGTTACTTTACAACACAACCTAAAAACATCAAAATATCTGTGTCAGCTATTAACACTGACATTAGATGTTGAACTGACACTGGATTTCGATCGCCCGACATAAACAAAATTTAATCAAACATCAACGTTTTATGACATTGTGGGCCCGCTGGGACATGGAAATAGATTAATGTATAAAATAATTAATGCATGTCAAAAAATTTGTATTATATAAACAGGAAATAAAAGTATGAATACTCATTTAGTTGTTTGTTTGTTTGTTTGTTTAGTCAGCTTTAAAATTCAATATCAAACATGCCTGTTTCGTCTTTTAAGACAGTGTCACATTTTAGATGTGCTACAGACTCT
>NW_026129869.1:0-32550 GCF_022985175.1 Labeo rohita | reverse complement strand
TTTAATTGTGATCAGATGATCCATATTTATGCCTCCTAAGCTGAGAAACTTTGTACTTTTTGATGATAACCTGTGTAAGCACATGTACAAGTAAAATTTGGCAAATAATTTTATAGGTGATTACTCTGGTTTTAGACTGGTTGTAAAAGATAGTATTTTATTTTTGTATTTTATTTTGGAAATTGGAATGTATACCTTCTCATCCTTATCGCATTAAGACAACTAAGCTTCACAATGCCAATATTCTGAACTCAGGTGTACAAGAAAACAATTTGTTACATTTGCATAGACTTGTATATGTAAACACAATGTGTTCAATACAGTACGTTCATGTGCTTAAGTGCAAATATTTGTTCAAACAAACTGTTCTATTATACAGGAATTCTATATTTTGTGATATAGGAATTGTTCACACATTTTGCAAGTTAAGCATTTAA
The DNA here is from genome assembly GCF_022985175.1 of Labeo rohita. Taxonomy (NCBI): domain Eukaryota; kingdom Metazoa; phylum Chordata; class Actinopteri; order Cypriniformes; family Cyprinidae; genus Labeo; species Labeo rohita. The sequence continues at coordinate 32,113 of NW_026129869.1, read as the reverse complement.
AACAAGGGTTGTTATTAGCTCTGTTGAGAATGCACTGTTAGAGAGAAAAGTATGAAACCTGCTAAAAAATAAAACTTGTTTTAAACTTGTCTTCACTGTACTGTTGTATTTTGAAATGAAAATTTCTAAATAAAAAAAGTTTCTCCATGTAATTTAATGCAATTAGAGGAATGGAGTAATTAGACAAATTAAAAGCATTAAGTAAATTCAACTAAAAATGTTTTTTTTAAATGACTCTTATATTTAAGTAATGATTACTTCAAGTTTTCCAGTAAACGTTACTTAAATTTTTTAGGGCAACCAGTTTCCTTGAGTTTTTTAAGTAAATTCAACTTAACCGGGTTTAAAGTGTTCCTCAATTTTAGCTCAAGGATTGAAGCAATTAAAATGAACATATTACCAAAATTTCTATATCTATTTCAATGTTTACCTGTAGAAATAACTATGATTCAGACTTCACCCCAAACAGGTTGGATAACAGATTTAAATTGTGGGCAAAAAAGGGAATTACTTTGCACCATTATTGAGAAAAAGTGAAATTTTAAGCTTTCAACTACTAAAGGAAAAGTTTTTTCTAAAAAATCAGGACTTCTACAGATACCTCCAGGTTAGAAATTATTATGATCAAAAAATAAAAAGAAAACCTGAAGATAATTTGAATCCATTGATAGACCTGCTTAAGAGGGCATACACATCAGGTATTAGATATAATATTTTTTCTCAGATATACAAGAGTTTGGAAAATATGAAAACACACTCTACAATTTATATTAAGGAGAAATAAAGGACAGAATGTGGAATAAACTTTACTGATGAAGAGTGGTCCAATATATGGAAATTTCAATGGAAATCAACTAGTTCACTAAATTGGAAAGAATACTGTTGGAAAAACATTGTTAGATATTTTAAAACACCAGTACAAATGGCCAAATACAGTAATATTTCTCCAAAATGTTGGCGAAATTGTGGATGTAATGAATCAAACCATTATCATATATTTTGGAAATGCCTACATATTCAAGAATACTGGAAAGAAATACAAGAGGCTCTTGAATATATCTTTAGAAGAGACATACCTCTAGAAAGCAAATTGCTGTATTTTGGCTGTGTATATCCAGATATAGTAACAGCAGATGATAAATACTTGATGGGCGTGCTTTTGGCAGCCAGCATAAAACAATTACACGTAAATGGTTAAACCAAGAGAAACCAACTTTAGATAATTGGATAGATGTGACCATAGAGATTTATACGATGGAAAAGATCACATTTTTGGTCAATTTAACGAAGAATTCATTCCTGGGAAAATGGAGGAAATGGGTTGAATATGTATCAGAAAGAAGGCCTGATTTTGTTGTTATAAATAAATAAAAGATATATATATATATATATAGATATATACATTTGCAAATATGCATATAACCTGTCATCTGAGGTTATTCTATTTGGAATTGATTTTGGACACCCTGATTTCACCCTGGATGTATATAGTTTCTTTTTCTTTTTCTTTTCTTCAACGTTATTTCTCTTTGTAAACAGGAAAACTGGTTATACTGTGAAACAGTTTAACGAAGACTGAGTATAACTTATAGTTTAAACCTACTGTGTAATTGTACACGTCCACATATTGTAAAGATAATCCTTGGTTACACTGAGGATTGTATGTAACTTGAAATATGCTATATGATTGTACTCGAATATTCACAATAAATAAAAAAAATATAAAAAAAAATGTGGGTCTTTCATAAAGTGATTTTTACACAAAAAGAGGTTTTTGTATAAAAACCTATTTAAAAATATGTATTTATTAATTTATAGAAATTTAAATAATCATAATAAATCCTCTGAAAATGGCACAAATGTAGAAAAACATTAATGAACAGAAAAATTAAATTTGTTTTAGAAAAAAACTATTATTTTGTTACAGAATTACATTTTGTTGCGTGGGGTCTCTAGAGAGCCCAAAGACCATGAGTGTACAACCCAAAATTAAGACCGCATAAGGGTTAAATTTACCATAGATTCATTTACAAACAAGGAACAATTCAACATGGGATTTTAAAAAAGATTGAAACTAAAAGACTGACAGTATCTGACAGTAATTTCACAGCAGCATCCATCTGTGAAGGACAGACTGTCAAACATACATAAGTGTTATCCAATCATAGCAGTGGGTGTTTACCGAGTCCACAATCTACCACACCTATTCAGAGCATTCTGATGAGGAGGGTCAAAAACAGGACTAAAAATATAGCCTATTACTTCTTAATTATGTTTTTTTTTTTTTTTTTTTTTAATGTAAAAATAAACTTAATGACATTATAAGTGGACCTCAGAAAAAAATTTACAAAATAAAAAACATGCTCAGTTCATGACCCCTTTAATGTCTGGAAAGTGCATGCTTCATGAAGTACGTCCATTTAGTTTAACTTCATTTTAAGTATTACAGTGATACAGTAATTTTTTTCCTGCCCTCTGCACTGTGAACATTTCATACCTTCACACTCTAACACATGTATACATACACAGTGTCTGTCAAAATATTAGAAACATTACAATCACTGCATTTATTTGATAAAAAATACAGTAGTAACAGTAAAATTGGTAAATATTATTACAGCTGTTATCAACTGTTTTATATTTAGTAGGGATTTTTTTTTGGCCAATACCAATTTTAACAAACAATTATTAGCCAGTTCCGATACTGATACTGGTCAGTTGCATAAAGGAATGCTTAAAAACAAAACAAAACAAAAAAATTTAAAATGTTTGATTTTTCACTCTGAGCAGAATCATATTTTAACCCTGAGGTGCAAGAATCTGAGATTCTTGCTTCACCCCCCAAGTTGGATAAGGCACATCGCAGTCTTGCGCCTAAGCTGTCCCAACATTATCATGCTCCGTGGAAGGATATGGAAAGTTATATTTCAAAGAATATCCCTATACAAGCCATACTAACAGATAGCAAATTACGACAATATATAGAAACTAGATAAAAAGTTTGTTAGCAAACTTTAAGTTGGCTTGAGAAAGCCTAGCCAGTAAGTTTTAAGTAGTTTTAAAAGCTTTTAGTTTAAAGAAAGTTTAAAGGTTTTCAGTTTGAAATAGTTTTAGTTTGATTGATAAAGTTTGAAGATAGATAGGCTAGATAGATATAAATAAAGAAAAAAAGAAAAATTAGTTAGAAAGAAAAAGAAAGAAAGAAAGATTAGTTAGAAAGAAAGAAACATTAGTTAGAAAGAAAGAAGAAAGATAAAAAAGAAAGATTAGTTAGAAAGAAAGAAAAAAGAAAGATTAGTAAGAAAGAAAAGTAAGAAAGAAAGAAAAGTAAAAAAGAAAAAAGAAAGATTAGTAAGAAAGAAAGAAAGAAAAGTAAAAAAGAAAAAAGAAAGATTAGTAAGAAAGAAAGAAAAGTAAGCAAGAAAGAAAAGAAAGATTAGTTAGAAAGAAAGAAAAAGAAAAAAGAAAGATTAGCTAGAAAGAAAGAAGAAAGACTGGTTAGAAAGAAAGAAAGAAAAAAGAAAAAAAGATTAGTTAGAACAAAAGAAAAAAGAAAGATTTGTTAGAAAGGAAAGAAAGATTAGTTAGAAAGATTAGATTAGAAAGAAAGCATGTTGCTAGCATGATAGAAAGCAAGTCGCTAGCATGGTTTTAGCATGATTAGCAAGTCGCCAACATGATTTTAACATGACTAGCAAGTCGCTAACATGATTTTAGCAAGTCGTTAGTATGATTTTAGCATGACTAGCAAGTCGCTAGCATGATTTTAACATGACTAGCAAGTCGCTAGCATGATTTTAGCATGACTAGCAAGTCGCTAGCATGATTTTAGGATGACTAGCAAATCATTAGCATGATTTTAACATGATTAGCAAAGTCGCTAGCATGATTTTAGCATGACTAGCAAGTCGCTAGCATGATTTTAGCATAACTAGCAAGTCACTAGCATGATTTTAACATGACTAGCAAAGTCGCTAGCAGGATTTAAGCATGATTAGCAAGTCGCCAACATGATTTTAGCAAGTCACTAGCATGATTTTAACATGAATAGCAAGTCGCTAGCATGATTTTAGCATTACTAGCAAGTCCCTAGCATGATTTTAGCATGATTAGCAAGTCGCTAGCATGATTTTAGCATGACTAGCAAGTCGTTACCATGATTTTAGCATGACTAGCAAGTCGCTAGCATGATTTTAGCAAGTCACTAGCATGATTTTAACATGAATAGCAAGTCGCTAGCATGATTTTAGCATTACTAGCAAGTCCCTAGCATGATTTTAGCATGATTAGCAAGTCGCTAGCATGATTTTAGCATGACTAGCAAGTCGTTAGCATGATTTTAACATGACTAGCAAGTCGCTAGCATGATTTTAGCATGACTAGCAAGTCGCTAGCATGATTTTAGCAAGTCACTAGCATGATTTTAACATGAATAGCAAGTCGCTAGCATGATTTTAGCATTACTAGCAAGTCCCTAGCATGATTTTAGCATGATTAGCAAGTCGCTAGCATGATTTTAGCATGACTAGCAAGTCGTTAGCATGATTTTAACATGGCTAGCAAGTCGCTAGCATGATTTTAGCATGACTAGCAAGTCGCTAGCATGATTTTAACATGACTAGCAAGTTACTAGCATGATTTTAGCATGACTAGTAAGTCGCTAGCATGATTTTAGGATGACTAGCAAATCATTAGCACAACTTTAGCATGATTAGCAAGTCGCTAGCATGATTTTAGCATGACTAACAAGTCACTAGCATGATTTTAGCATAACTAGCAAGTCGCTAGCAAGATTTTAGCAAGTCGCTAGCATGATTTTAGCATGACTAGCAAGTCGCTAACATGATTTTTGCATACATTATTGGATAGATAGATAGATAGATAGATAGATAGAGGTTTGAAGATAGATAGATAGATAGATAGATAGATAGAGGTTTGAAGATAGATAGATAGATAGATAGATAGATTTTGAAGATAGATAGATAGATAGATAGATAGATAGATAGATAGATAGATAGATAGATAAAGGTTTGAAGATAGATAGATAGATAGATAGATAGATAGATAGATAGATAGATAAGGTTTGAAGATAGATAGATAGATAGATAGATAGATAGATAGATAAGGTTTGAAGATAGATAGATAGATAGATAAGGTTTGAAGATAGATAGATAGATAGATAGATAGATAGATAGATAGATAGATAGATAGATAGATAGATAGATAGATAGATAGATAGATAGATAGATAGATAGATAGATAGATAGATAGGTTTGATAGATAGATAGATAGATATAGATAGATAGATAGATAGAAGATAGATAGATAGATAGATAGATAGATAGATAGATAAGGTTTGAAGATAGATAGATAGATAGATAAGGTTTGAAGATAGATAGATAGATAGATAGATAGATAGATAGATAAGGTTTGAATAGATAGATAGATAGATAGATAGATAGATAGATAGATAAGGTTTGAAGATAGATAGATAGATAGATAGATAGATAGATAGATAAGGTTTGAAGATAGATAGATAGATAGATAAGGTTTGAAGATAGATAGATAGATAGATAGATAGATAGATAGATTAGTTATTAGTTAGAAAGAACATAGATAGCTTAAAGCTTAATTGAGTATCAATGGCTTCTAGCAGTTTACATTAAACATAGTTCAAACAGACATGGACTTTTGGTCAATGAAAGTCTATGGGACTTTTTATGATTTTTAATATTAATTTTTAAGAAAACCGTAACTCAAACCAGTCTGAAAAGATATAGCACACTAAGTCAGAACAGTATGAAGATCTGACCCGAGTTTGGAGTATGTAGCTTGAACGGTCTAGGAGGAGTTAGTGTCCAAAAAATTTGCGGTCAGAAAAATAAGAAGAAGAAGAAGAAGAAGAAGAAGAATAAGTTTAAATAGGATTTCAGTAAGTTGGCTTTCCCAAGCCAACTTAATTATAGAAGACCCATGGACAAAACTCAATTTTTGTACAGTTTTGAAATGGGTTGCTTATGATTCAGACTTCACCCCAAACAGGTTGGATAACACATTTAAATTGTGTAAAGCAATGCTTAAAAACAAAACAAAACAAAAAAATTTAAAATGTTTGATTTTTCACTCTGAGCAGAATCATATTTAACCCTGAGGTGATTTTGGGGCCCTTTAGATGTTTTGACATGCCCTGACATTTGTGCTTATTTCAGCTACTTACAACATACTGCTGGCCAACATATAATTTTTTTGTATTCATCAGAAACAGTGTTACAAAAATATGTGAGCAAGATGGATGTACATGTTCGCATTTTTTAGAAAAAAAAAGATTATGTGTGGTTAGTAAGTTTTGGGAAAATAAATGTAGCTGAAATAAGGCCATAAAACTCGTACTGAATAGTCCTGAACAAGGCTTTTGAGTAATCACTCTTGTAGGCTAGAATATTTACTTCAAAATGATGTGAAAATGATCGTGCTTACTCTTTCACAGAAAAAAATATATTAATGTAAATTTTCTAAGATATGTTTTGTGATAGAAAGTCGTATGCGAGGGGGAGGGATAATGGCCATGAATATTTAAGGCCGTCCCCTAATGGCCCATCAGTGTGACTGTCACTATGAGGCAGGTAACAAAGAATGTGAGCAGAGTAAGATAATGGGGGGTTTTGGTCATTTGTATTTTATTTACAACAGAATATAATCAAAACATACATAATGATGGTCAAAGATTATTACTGTACTCACTGACCTAAACACATAGATGTGAACAGACCTTGTGACATTCCTGTTCAGCAGGGGTGGATCTACTTAAACTTGTTGCAATTATCGGATTGCTCTTTCATGTCCAAGGCTAAAGGAAAGCACACAGAATAAGATAAGGATCTTTTACCAACGGCAAGCGTTAACTATGGCCGACATTAGCTCACTTCTGGATGAACACAGAGCGGCCCTTTCGGCTGATTTCAAGTCATCATTTGAGTCCCTTGCTTCAACGCTGGAAAGCATCCATTCTACCATAACCGACCACGGACAGCGCATTGATTCTCTAGAAACTAATGCCATTTCAGCTGATGAACATGTTCAACATCTTGAGGATGTCTGTTTCGCTTTGCTGAAAGACAATGAGTCGCTCAGACTGAAGGTAGCGGATTTGGAGGGATGCAGCAGACACCAAAATGTTCAGATCATTGGCTTACCTGAATTGATTGAGAGTCCCTGTCCAACAGTGTTTTATTCCCAATTATTGGTTAAAATTTTTGGCACTGAGATTCTTGCTTCACCCCCCAAGTTGGATAAGGCACATCGCAGTCTTGCGCCTAAGCTGTCCCTGGGTGAAAATCCGTGGTTTCATCGGTTCCAAGTTAAGGACTTGATAATTTGCGAAGCTCATAAACGTGGATCCCTGCTCTACAAAGGCCATACGATTCGCCTGCACACAGAGTACAGAGGTCCCATGGCCGTGTTATACAAGCCGGGGAGAAGACATGGATCCTGTCCGCTTCAGAGGCGATTCAATTTGTCCAGGACTTAAATACAAATTCATAAGCCAACAAATTGACACACCTCTTGTTCATTAATGTCTCGTTGACACTTCTGTTGAAGAGCTGGCCTCCTTTGTGTTTTAATTTTCTCACTCTTTTCTGGTAGGCCTTTATTTTGTTTTTTTACGGATTTCAAGTATATTAACTTTCTTTTTATATAAATGTAGGCCTATGTTAATATCAGGGTACTGTACTGGTGACCTGTTAAAAAAAAAAAAAAAAAAGCAATGGTATCTCTTCAGTAGCCTAGTCTAATAGAGCTGTTTGGCTAATACAAGTCTTAGGCATTGCCCTTTTCTTTCTGTTTCTCTAAAAGGAAAAAAAAATGATGTTTGATAAGGTTTAAACTGTAAAGTTTAGTTGCATAATGCTGTGGGAGTGGTATTATAGGTATAGGGAAATGTTCATCTTCGCTGATCATTGTATCAGAGTGGTTTGTTGCTGTACCAGTTCTCTACAGCAACCAGGTTGGGGTTTGAATGTTCTTCCCTTTTTTTCCTCATTACCATTTTTACTTTTGCCTTTACTTGCGTGCTTCTGCTTTACCCTACTCTATTTCTTCTTTTCTTATGTGCTGTTGGAAATTGCACCTCAGTTGTTATGGGTGCAGATCTGTTTAGGTATAAAAATGTCTTTTTATGTTAAGTGGTAACATAAAATCAACAGCAAGTGGTGCATTAAGATTTACCAGCTGGAATGTGAAGGGGCTGAATTCACCTATGAAACGTAATAAAGTATTTGATCATTTAAAACATTTAACCACTAAAATCACATTTTTGCAGGAGACCCATCTTAAACCATCGGACCATCTTAAACTTCATAGAAGATGGGTAGGAAAACTCCATCATTCTTCATTTTCTAGTAAGGCTTGTGGAACTACTATCCTTGTGCACAAGTACCCTTTTCCGTATCCAAAGTCATATCGAACCCCAATGGTTATTTGTTATTGTTACAGGGAAAGGCTGTGGCACTTCTGGCTAATGTATATGGCCTAAACTGGGATAATGAGGATTACTTAAAAAAAAAAAAGGCTCTTTTCTCTTCCAGATATAAACTCTTCTCAACTTATTCTTGGTGGTGACTTTAATTGTTGTCTTGATCCAATGCTAGACCGCTCGTCTAATATGCCCCTCTCTCCATCTAAGTCTTCCAAAGTTATCCGACTGTTTATGGAGCAGTATACAGTCTCGGATGTATGGCGTTTTTTCAATCCCGGCAATCGATTTTCACAAATCAGTCTCTTTCTTATTGACAAGAAGTTGCTCCCTTCTGTTAGTTCCTGTTTTTATAATCCTATTGTTATTTCAGATCATGCTGCTGTCATAATGGATATCTCTTTTCCTGGTTAATCTTTATTGCGATCCCCATGCTTTTTGTAGGAAGTCCACTGTTGAAAGGAACTGGCAGATTTACAGTCCAAATGTGCGGATACAAACGACCCTGGACTTATAAAAGAATTGCTTACGAAAAAAGCTGAATTTGATATTCTGACTGCAGATTGGGCAACTGAAGCATTATTAAAGTCTCGCCATAAGTATTATGAGTTTGGAGATGAACTAGGCAAAATTTTGGCCCTCCAGATTTGACAGTCTGCTTCAGCGCAACATATTACACAAATTAGTACTGTGGATGGCACAACTATTGATCCTCAAACTATCAATGATCAATTTAGACATTTTTATGCCTTAATATACAGGTCTGAGTGTTCATATGATGAAGCTCAATTGGAAAACTTTTTTAGGCCCTTAAACATTCCTTCCATTGATGGTGATACATCTTCCAGGCTGGATGATGCTTTTACAGTGGAAGAAGTCAAAGGGGCGTTATTTGAAATGCAGAATGGGAAGTGTCCAGGGCCTGATGGCCTTCCCACTGAATTTTTTTAAGACTTTCGCTGACAAACTCTCCCCATTACTGCTAAATATGTTAAATGAATCTTTAGAATCCAACATACTTCCCACTACTTTAAGACAGGCCACTATTTCTTAGATTTTAAAGAAGGATAAAGATAATTATCGCCCTCTTTCATTGCTGTGTGCGGAGATTAAAATATTAGCCAAAATGCTGGCTTCAACTGTCTCTACAGACCAAACAGGGTTTGTAAAGGGTAGACACTCTTTCAACAATGTCAGATGTTTATTTGATATTTTATACTCTCCCTCAACTTCAGCCTCCCCAGAGTTGTTTATCTCAGTGGACGCGGAGAAGGCATTTGACTGGGTCGAGTGGCCTTATTTGTCAGTAAATTTATCTCATGGATTAAACTTCTTTATGCCTCTCCCTTGGCCAGTGTCTGCACCAACAATGATTATTCTGATTATTTTCCTCTTGGACGTGGTACTCAGCAGGGCTTCCCGCTCTCCCCTTACTGTTTGCCATTGCTACTGAACCACTTGCAGTGGCTCTCAGGTCGAGTCAGATGATGGGTTTCATATAAGGGGACTCTGGGCACAAGCTGTCTTTGTATGCTGACGACCTTTTACTTTTTGTTTCTGATCCAGACAGATCCATATCTCTGGTGTTAGAAGTATTGAAGGAATTTGGGCAGGTCTCAGGGTACAAACTGAATCTTCGTAAGAGTGTGCTTTTACCTATAAACTCAGCAGCTGCAGCCTATCCTCTTTCTAAATGGCCATTCAAGATATCACTGGACAGTTTAAATAATTTAGGCATTTATGTTACCAAGAACTACTCTGATTTGTTTAATTGTAATTTCTCTCCTCTGCTGGATCGATTGACTAAAGATTATCACCGTTGGTCTGTGTTGCCACTTTTTCTTGCAGGCAGGATAAATTGTGTTAAAATGAACATAGTGCCTAAATTCCTTTATCTTTTTCATTGTATCCTGGTTTTTATTCCAAAGCATTTCATTAAAAATCTGAATAGTTCTATTTCTCAATTTATATGGAACAGGAAAACTCCCAGAATTCGTAAAAGCATATTGCAAAAAACTAAGGAGTTGGGTGGCTTAGCACTACCTAACTTCTTGTTTTATTACTGGGCTGCAAATGTTCGAAGTATGTTATTGTGGTGTTGCTCTAATGATCAGCCTCCACCTGGCTGAGGATTGAGGAGACTGCGTGTGACCGTTCCGCACCTACATCTCTTCTGTGTCTCCCTTCTTCATTTTTATCTTTAAAATTTTCTAATAATGTTATAGTTAAAAATTTTCGGAAGATTTGATGTCAGTTTAGGCGACGTGAGCAAAAATGTTGATCATTGATAGTTTGAGGATCAATAGTTGTGCCATCCACAGTACTAATTTGTGTAATATGTTGCGCTGAAGCAGACTGTCAAATCTGGAGGGCCAAAATTTTGCCTAGTTCATCTCCAAACTCATAATACTTATGGCGAGACTTTAATAATGCTTCAGTTGCCCAATCTGCAGTCAGAATATCAAATTCAGCTTTTTTCGTAAGCAATTCTTTTATAAGTCCAGGGTCGTTTGTATCCGCACATTTGGACTGTAAATCTGCCAGTTCCTTTCAACAGTGGACTTCCTACAAAAAGCATGGGGATCGCAATAAAGATTAACCAGGAAAAGAGATATCCATTATGACAGCAGCATGATCTGAAATAACAATAGGATTATAAAAACAGGAACTAACAGAAGGGAGCAACTTCTTGTCAATAAGAAAGAGACTGATTTGTGAAAATCGATTGCCGGGATTGAAAAAACGCCATACATCCGAGACTGTATACTGCTCCATAAACAGTCGGATAACTTTGGAAGACTTAGATGGAGAGAGGGGCATATTAGACGAGCGGTCTAGCATTGGATCAAGACAACAATTAAAGTCACCACCAAGAATAAGTTGAGAAGAGTTTATATCTGGAAGAGAAAAGAGCCTTTTTTTTTTTTAAGTAATCCTCATTATCCCAGTTTAGGCCATATACATTAGCCAGAAGTGCCACAGCCTTTCCCTGTAACAATAACAAATAACCATTGGGGTTCGATATGACTTTGGATACGGAAAAGGGTACTTGTGCACAAGGATAGTAGTTCCACAAGCCTTACTAGAAAATGAAGAATGATGGAGTTTTCCTACCCATCTTCTATGAAGTTTAAGATGGTCCGATGGTTTAAGATGGGTCTCCTGCAAAAATGTGATTTTAGTGGTTAAATGTTTTAAATGATCAAATACTTTATTACGTTTCATAGGTGAATTCAGCCCCTTCACATTCCAGCTGGTAAATCTTAATGCACCACTTGCTGTTGATTTTATGTTACCACTTAACATAAAAAGACATTTTTATACCTAAACAGATCTGCACCCATAACAACTGAGGTGCAATTTCCAACAGCACATAAGAAAAGAAGAAATAGAGTAGGGTAAAGCAGAAGCACGCAAGTAAAGGCAAAAGTAAAAATGGTAATGAGGGAAAAAAAGGGAAGAACATTCAAACCCCAACCTGGTTGCTGTAGAGAACTGGTACAGCAACAAACCACTCTGATACAATGATCAGCGAAGATGAACATTTCCCTATACCTATAATACCACTCCCACAGCATTATGCAACTAAACTTTACAGTTTAAACCTTATCAAACATCTTTTTTTTTTCCTTTTAGAGAAACAGAAAGAAAAGGGCAATGCCTAAGACTTGTATTAGCCAAACAGCTCTATTAGACTAGGCTACTGAAGAGATACCATTGCTTGCTTTTTTTTTAACAGGTCACCAGTACAGTACCCTGATATTAACATAGGCCTACATTTATATAAAAAAGAAAGTTAATATACTTGAAATCCGTAAAAAAACAAAATAAAGGCCTACCAGAAAAGAGTGAGAAAATTAAAACACAAAGGAGGCCAGCTCTTCAACAGAAGTGTCAACGAGACATTAATGAACAAGAGGTGTGTCAATTTGTTGGCTTATGAATTTGTATTTAAGTCCTGGACAAATTGAATCGCCTCTGAAGCGGACAGGATCCATGTCTTCTCCCCGGCTTGTATAACACGGCCATGGGACCTCTGTACTCTGTGTGCAGGCGAATCGTATGGCCTTTGTAGAGCAGGGATCCACGTTTATGAGCTTCGCAAATTATCAAGTCCTTAACTTGGAACCGATGAAACCACGGATTTTCACCCAGGGACAGCTTAGGCGCAAGACTGCGATGTGCCTTATCCAACTTGGGGGGTGAAGCAAGAATCTCAGTGCCAAAAATTTTAACCAATAATTGGGAATAAAACACTGTTGGACAGGGACTCTCAATCAATTCAGGTAAGCCAATGATCTGAACATTTTGGTGTCTGCTGCATCCCTCCAAATCCGCTACCTTCAGTCTGAGCGACTCATTGTCTTTCAGCAAAGCGAAACAGACATCCTCAAGATGTTGAACATGTTCATCAGCTGAAATGGCATTAGTTTCTAGAGAATCAATGCGCTGTCCGTGGTCGGTTATGGTAGAATGGATGCTTTCCAGCGTTGAAGCAAGGGACTCAAATGATGACTTGAAATCAGCCGAAAGGGCCGCTCTGTGTTCATCCAGAAGTGAGCTAATGTCGGCCATAGTTAACGCTTGCCGTTGGTAAAAGATCCTTATCTTATTCTGTGTGCTTTCCTTTAGCCTTGGACATGAAAGAGCAATCCGATAATTGCAACAAGTTTAAGTAGATCCACCCCTGCTGAACAGGAATGTCACAAGGTCTGTTCACATCTATGTGTTTAGGTCAGTGAGTACAGTAATAATCTTTGACCATCATTATGTATGTTTTGATTATATTCTGTTGTAAATAAAATACAAATGACCAAAACCCCCCATTATCTTACTCTGCTCACATTCTTTGTTACCTGCCTCATAGTGACAGTCACACTGATGGGCCATTAGGGGACGGCCTTAAATATTCATGGCCATTATCCCTCCCTCGCATACGACTTTCTATCACAAAACATATCTTAGAAAATTTACATTAATATATTTTTTTCTGTGAAAGAGTAAGCACGATCATTTTCACATCATTTTGAAGTAAATATTCTAGCCTACAAGAGTGATTACTCAAAAGCCTTGTTCAGGACTATTCAGTACGAGTTTTATGGCCTTATTTCAGCTACATTTATTTTCCCAAAACTTACTAACCACACATAATCTTTTTTTTTCTAAAAAATGCGAACATGTACATCCATCTTGCTCACATATTTTTGTAACACTGTTTCTGATGAATACAAAAAAATTATATGTTGGCCAGCAGTATGTTGTAAGTAGCTGAAATAAGCACAAATGTCAGGGCATGTCAAAACATCTAAAGGGCCCCAAAATCACCTCAGGGTTAAATATGATTCTGCTCAGAGTGAAAAATCAAACATTTTAAATTTTTTTGTTTTGTTTTGTTTTTAAGCATTGCTTTACACAATTTAAATGTGTTATCCAACCTGTTTGGGGTGAAGTCTGAATCATAAGCAACCCATTTCAAAACTGTACAAAAATTGAGTTTTGTCCATGGGTCTTCTATAATTTCTATATATTGTCGTAATTTGCTATCTGTTAGTATGGCTTGTATAGGGATATTCTTTGAAATATAACTTTCCATATCCTTCCACGGAGCATGATAATGTTGGGACAGCTTAGGCGCAAGACTGCGATGTGCCTTATCCAACTTGGGGGGTGAAGCAAGAATCTCAGATTCTTGCACCTCAGGGTTAAAATATGATTCTGCTCAGAGTGAAAAATCAAACATTTTAAATTTTTTTGTTTTGTTTTGTTTTTAAGCATTCCTTTATGCAACTGACCAGTATCAGTATCGGAACTGGCTAATAATTGTTTGTTAAAATTGGTATTGGCCAAAAAAAAATCCCTACTAAATATAAAACAGTTGATAACAGCTGTAATAATATTTACCAATTTTACTGTTACTACTGTATTTTTTATCAAATAAATGCAGTGATTGTAATGTTTCTAATATTTTGACAGACACTGTGTATGTATACATGTGTTAGAGTGTGAAGGTATGAAATGTTCACAGTGCAGAGGGCAGGAAAAAATTACTGTATCACTGTAATACTTAAAATGAAGTTAAACTAAATGCACGTACTTCATGAAGCATGCACTTTCCAGACATTAAAGGGGTCATGAACTGAGCATGTTTTTTATTTTGTAAATTTTTTTCTGAGGTCCACTTATAATGTCATTAAGTTTATTTTTACATTAAACAAAAAAAAAAAAAAAAAAAAAAACATAATTAAGAAGTAATAGGCTATATTTTTTAGTCCTGTTTTTGACCCTCCTCATCAGAATGCTCTGAATAGGTGTGGTAGATTGTGGACTCGGTAAACACCCACTGCTATGATTGGATAACACTTATGTATGTTTGACAGTCTGTCCTTCACAGATGGATGCTGCTGTGAAATTACTGTCAGATACTGTCAGTCTTTTAGTTTCAATCTTTTTTAAAATCCCATGTCGAATTGTTCCTTGTTTGTAAATGAATCTATGGTAAATTTAACCCTTATGCGGTCTTAATTTTGGGTTGTACACTCATGGTCTTTGGGCTCTCTAGAGACCCCACGCAACAAAATGTAATTTTGTAACAAAATAATAGTTTTTTTCTAAAACAAATTTAATTTTTCTGTTCATTAATGTTTTTCTACATTTGTGCCATTTTCAGAGGATTTATTATGATTATTTAAATTTCTATAAATTAATAAATACATATTTTTAAATAGGTTTTTATACAAAAACCTCTTTTTGTGTAAAAATCACTTTATGAAAGACCCACATTTTTTTTTATATTTTTTTTATTTATTGTGAATATTCGAGTACAATCATATAGCATATTTCAAGTTACATACAATGCTCAGTGTAACCAAGGATTATCTTTACAATATGTGGACGTGTACAATTACACAGTAGGTTTAAACTATAAGTTATACTCAGCCTTCGTTAAACTGTTTCACAGTATAACCAGTTTTCCTGTTTACAAAGAGAAATAACGTTGAAGAAAAGAAAAAGAAAAAGAAACTATATACATCCAGGGTGAAATCAGGGTGTCCAAAATCAATTCCAAATAGAATAACCTCAGATGACAGGTTATATGCATATTTGCAAATGTATATATCTATATATATATATATATATATATCTTTTATTTATTTATAACAACAAAATCAGGCCTTCTTTCTGATACATATTCAACCCATTTCCTCCATTTTCCCAGGAATGAATTCTTCGTTAAATTGACCAAAAATGTGATCTTTTCCATCGTATAAATCTCTATGGTCACATCTATCCAATTATCTAAAGTTGGTTTCTCTTGGTTTAACCATTTACGTGTAATTGTTTTATGCTGGCTGCCAAAAGCACGCCCATCAAGTATTTATCATCTGCTGTTACTATATCTGGATATACACAGCCAAAATACAGCAATTTGCTTTCTAGAGGTATGTCTCTTCTAAAGATATATTCAAGAGCCTCTTGTATTTCTTTCCAGTATTCTTGAATATGTAGGCATTTCCAAAATATATGATAATGGTTTGATTCATTACATCCACAATTTCGCCAACATTTTGGAGAAATATTACTGTATTTGGCCATTTGTACTGGTGTTTTAAAATATCTATCGTCACAGACCAGGAAGTATAAAAGCATGTGCGCCAGAACGAACGACAGCTTCAGAGTAAAGCAGCGCTCGCAGGGACGCAAGAAGCTGGCCTCGAGACGCGGCGTCTCGTTCCCTCGGGGAACCAGGGTTACATACGTAACCTGAGACGTTCCCCTTCGGGAACTCGAGCCGCGTCGAAAACGCTATGGAAACGAGATGCCCACGCCACCAGCTCCAAGTCCCTGCCTAGAAAGAGCTAGGAAGGACCGAAGAACCAGGGGTCAAGAGGTCAAGACGGTAGAACCTGACAAACGTAAGGGGCGTGGACCAGCCCGCAGCGTTACAGATATCCTGCAGGGGAATACCCGCAAGGAAGGATTTAGAGGCCGCCATGCTACGGGTGGAGTGAGCCTTCACCCCCAAGGGAGGAGGAAGGCCCGTAGACTCATAAGCCAGGAGGATAGCCTTGACTATCCACCGACTTATGGTCTGCTTAGAGGCAGGGAGACCACGTCTCTGAGGACCGAAACTAATGAACAACTGGTCCGACCTTCTCCAAGGAGCCACCCGGTGAACGTATGCATCCAGCGCTCGAACTGGACACATACAGTTCAGCTTCTCCTGGTCAGGCTCCCGAAAGGGAGGAGGACAGAAGGCCTGGAGTACGACAGGCCGTGGTGCAGAGGAAGGGACCTTGGGGACATACCCAGTGCGAGTGTGGAGAAAAGCTTTAGAAAGGCCTGGAGCAAAGTCCAGGAAAGAGGGGGCCACAGAAAGGGCCTGCAGGTCACCAACTCTCTTTAGAGAGGAAAGGGCCAAAAGAAAAGAAGTCTTAAAGGACAGATGACAGTCAGAGATCTCTTCTAAAGGCTCGAAGGGAGGAAGACAGAGAGCCTCAAGCACCACAGACAGGTCCCAGGAAGGGACACGAGGTCGTACCGGGGGCCTTAGCCTCAGCGCACCGCGGAGGAAACGTGTAACCAGGGGGTTCCTACCCACGGAAAGACCACCGAGAGGGGCGTGGTAGGCCGCAATGGCCGCCACGTAAACCTTCAAGGTGGAGTGGGATAACCCTGCAGACAGCCTGTCCTGCAGAAACTCCAGCACTGAGCCAACTGGGCAGTTAACTGGGTTCTGCTGGCGGCGTCCACACCAAGAAGTGAAAAGTTTCCACTTCAAGGCATACAGTTTCCTCGTGGAGGGAGCTCTAGATTGGAGTAGGGTCTCAACAACCTCGGTTGAGAGACCGGAAGCTAAGAGGTGCGCCCCCTCAGAGGCCACACCCAAAGCTTCCACAGCTCCGGCCGGGGGTGAAGGAAGGAACCCCCTGCCTGTGAGAGGAGATCCCTCCTGACGGGAATCTCCCAGGGAGAGCCGTCGATGAGGGAAATCAGGTCCGAGAACCATACTCGGCCCGGCCAGAACGGGGCTACTAGAAGAAGGGACACCCCATCCCGGCGTATCCACATTGCGCATTGTCCCTCGTGGCAAACAGGTCCACCTGGGCTGGACCAAACACTCTCCAGATCTGCTTCACCACCTCGGGGTGAAGCATCCATTCCCCGGGCCTCGGCCCCTGTCTCGACAGGATGTCTGCTCCCACATTGAGATACCCGGGTACAAAAACTGCTCTCAACGAGAGGAGTTTGCCCTGGTACCACACAAGGATCTGGTGCGCCAGCTTGTACAAGGGGCGCGAACGCAGACCTCCTTGGTGGTTGATGTAAAAGACCACCGCCGTGTTGTCGGTGCGGACCAACACGTGACGATCTCTCAGGTCCGGGAGAAAGTGTTTCAGCCCTTGAAACACGGCCAGCATCTCCAGGCAATTTATGTGCCAGGTGAGTTGGTGACCACTCCACAGACCGCGGGCAGGGTGGCCACTCATGACCGCTCCCCAACCGGTGAGGGACGCGTCCGTCGCTAGTGTTACACGGCGACAAGGAGCTCCCAGCACCGGGCCCTGAGACAAGAACCAGGGTTTCCTCCACATGTCTAAGGCACGTAGGCATCGCCGCGTGACCTTGATCATGCGAAGCGGGTTTCCCCTCGGGGAGAACCCCCTGGTCTTGAGCCACCACTGTAGGGGTCTCATGTACAGCAGGCCAAAAGGTATCACGTTGGACGCAGCTGCCATCAGACCCAGCAGTCGTTGAAACTGCTTGACAGTGAGTGACCAGCCTTCCTTCACTCTCATGACTGCGGCGAGGATCGACTCGATCCGAGCAGGAGACAACTGTGCCTGCATCGTGGTCGAATCCCACACCACGCCCAGATAAATGGTTCTCTGTACTGGAGAAAGCACACTTTTCTTGGCGTTTAGTCTTAACCCCAGCTCTTTCATGTGTGCGAGAACGACATCTCGATGCCGAACCGCTACCATCTCCGACTGGGCCAGGATAAGCCAGTCGTCGATGTAATTGAGTATGCGGATGCCCTGGAGTCGCAGGGGAGCCAGAGCTGCATCCACACACTTTGTGAAAGTGCGGGGGGAGAGTGCTAGGCCGAAAGGAAGAACCCGATATTGGTAAGCTTCGCCCCTGAAAGCAAACCTCAGGAACTTCCTGTGTTGAGGAAGGATGGAGACGTGGAAATACGCGTCTTTTAGATCTATCGTGACAAACCAGTCCTCGGACCTGATTTGAGACACGACCTGCCTTACAGTCAGCATTCTGAACTTCAGCCGCAAGACTGAGCGGTTCAGGAGGCGAAGATCTAAAATAAGACGCAGGCCCCCATCCTTCTTGGGAACAATGAAGTACCGGCTGTAGAACCCGGACTCTCTGAACTGAGGAGGGACCACCTCGATGGCCTCCTTCCTCAGGAGAGTAGCTACTTCCTGTTCCATTACCAGACCCTGCTCGGGGCCCACCAAAGTGGGAAAGACCCCGTTGAACGGCGGAGGTGGAGCGCCGAACTGAATGCGATAACCTCGCTCTACAGTGTGCAGGACCCAAGCAGACACATTGGGCAGTAGTTTCCACGCTGCCAAATGATCTACTAAGGGAACCAGCCTCTCGAGACTGGCCTCTGGTGTAACACGGGTCGCTAGACCGGTGTCCTGTAACGGTTGCCCGGCAGGAAGCACCTGATCCAGTGGACCCTGAGACCCCCGCAGGGGTGGCGAGCCCCCCAGCTCTGGAAAAAACTGAGGGGAAAGCTCGCCGGAGGCTGCTGCGCCCTGAATCACCGGCAGGGTGAGCAAGACAGCCTCCCGAGGGCACAGGGGGGAGCCGGACACCGAATAATGCGGTGCACCCCGGAACTCCCCTGATGGGGCTACCCTCAGCGGCCCCGCACCGTCAGGGCCGCTTGGCCGAGGACCTCCTAGACTGAAGCACGACCCGCAGATCGGGCTTCGTCCTGGGGGCCCCCGACCTAGAGCGTCTGCGCACCCGCCCTCGATGGGGAGGAGTGCGGGTGGCGACGCTCTGTTTTTAACCCCCTTGCCACGATAGACGGTGTTGACGGTGTTACCGGTTTTAAGACGCAACACCGGTGACATCACTTTTCCACCGTGACACCGTCCCCACATTTTTTTTTTTTTAAGTATTCGTTTTTTTATTAAATATTTATTTGAATTAAATGGAAAATATAATTCTAAATTTACTTAAGACGAGAGCATGCACTATAATTAAAAACTGAACATGGCTACAATGCGTCATATTTCATTTATCACGTGAGGAGAACGAGAGGAGTCGAATTTACAGAAAGAGAATGGCGTTGTGTTTTTTTTTTCGTTATGTTAATAAAAGTTCTGTTTAATATCAGTGATTTTTTTTTTTTTTTTTTTTTTTTTTTTTTGTACTTTCGTTGTCGTCCATTCAAACAATTGACGCCGAATTGCCAATTCCCGCAAAACTGAAAGTGAAAGTATAATACGCACGCATTTATAAGCTATTTAAACG
Source organism: Labeo rohita (assembly GCF_022985175.1). Classification (NCBI taxonomy): domain Eukaryota; kingdom Metazoa; phylum Chordata; class Actinopteri; order Cypriniformes; family Cyprinidae; genus Labeo; species Labeo rohita. Next base: position 12,132 of record NW_026129869.1, on the reverse strand, counting down.
CAGAAAAAAAGAGGAAAAGAGGAAACCCCCACCCCCACGGTGATACCGGTATTACCGGTGTTGTCACATGTCGATTAACCGGTGGGGAAATTTCCTCATCGTCACAACCCTATTGCCCATCTACAATTATAAACAATGTGTGTCCATACCCATTAATTTTCCATCCGTTTACTGTGAACAATGTATGCTAAAAAATATATATTAAATTTATTTTTAGGAGTGTGGCTGCATCACCCTCGCCTTCACCAGCAACTCACACCGGGGCACGCAGGTGTCGTTCAGCTTTCAGTGCGATCGAGAATCATAATGTGTAAGTGCACAGACCTTATATTTTAGCATTTATATTTTGTTTACATAATACAAAAAAGTGTACTTGTATGGCAGTACAAAATCTGTTGTCTTTATGCATGGCCCTAATAGTGATTGTTGATGATGATGTTGATGATAATGATAATATACAGTAGTTTCTTGTATCAGTTGTGTTATCAACATGCTCATGTTTTTTATTTATTTATTTTTCTTTTTTTTAAAAATAAACAGATGTAACAGTGAAAAGGATCAGGCACCTGTTCTGAAGAGGGCAAAGAAAAACAAACAGGCAAAACACAGGCAGTCCACCATGTCATGGAGAAACCAGACTGATGATGACACGGGTCCACAGACTCTGCGATTCCTGCCCGCACGGGAACCTGGACCACAACTGAGGTTTGCTGGCAACAGCAATAAATGGACCAATGTAAGCATCAGTGAGATGTATCGCTACATTGGGCTCTTATTTTACATGGCCATGGTGAAGTTGCCCTCCATCAGGGACTACTGGCGACAGAGCAGTATTTTTACAGTACCTTTTCCAGCAACAGTTATGCCAAGGGACAGATACAGGACAATTTCATGGAATGTGCACATGAGTCACCCAGATGCAGACAAGGAGAATGACAGAAAGAGGGGCACAGCCGAACATGATCGCCTGTTCAGGGTTAAACCGCTTATGGAGACTATCCGTCATGCATGCAAAACTATCTATCATCCTAGAAGAAATCTAGCTGTGGATGAGAGAATGGTGGCATGCAAAGCAAATACTGGAATGACACAGTACATGAAAGCCAAGCCAACTAAGTGGGGGTTCAAGTTGTTTGTTCTTGCTGATTCCTCAAATGGATACACCATGGACTTTTCTGTGTACACAGGAAAGAACAACTTTCCCACTGGCCATGGACTGTCATATGATGCTGTGACATCTCTTTTGGACAATAACGTTTTAGGCTCTGGGTACCATGTGTACATGGACAATTTCAACACAAGTCCAAAGCTCCTAAAAGACTTGCTCACCATGAAGTTTGGTGCGTGTGGGACTTACAGAGACAACAGGAAGAACTGCCCTCGAAATGCAGAGAATTCACTCTCTAAAAAGTCTGCTAGGGGATCCATCAGGTGGATTCGGGATGGGCCTCTTGTATTTGTGAAATGGATGGACACACGGAAGGTATCTGTCTGTTCTACCATCCATTCTGCTTATACAGGAGACACTGTGCAAAGGAGAGTGAAATCACAGGGTACATGGAGGACAAAGACATTTCCATGTCCTGCACCTGTGAGTGCATACAACCAGCACATGGGGGGCGTTGACCTGTCTGATCAGCTGTTACAGTACTACAGTGCACAGCACAAAACCATGAAGTGGTACAGAAAGATTTTTCTACACTTCTTGGACATTGCTGCCACCAACACTTTCATTGTGCATAAAGAACTTTATGGTAACTTGTCCCATAAAGAGTTCATGGAACAACTTATCGCAGAGCTTTGTGGTGTCTCACAGAAAGCAGCACCAAAAACGGACCAGTAGTGACCATGTACCAGTTCCAGGAGCTGACCTGATCTCAGATGCCAGGAAGGTTGCCACTGCTGGTCGCAGGATCTGTGTGCATTGCAAAGCAGTGCATGGTAAGCAGCAAAAAACACTGTGGAAATGCCAGGCATGCAATGTTCATCTATGTCTTCAGTTGAACAGAAACTGCTTTCAAGAGTGGCACAGAGATCTGTGACTGTGTTTAGGGTGTAAGAGTGGGCTTTTACAAACCTTACACCTTTGCACTGTTTACCTTGAATGTCTGTTTTTGCCCAGTTTTGCCCTGAATCTGTCTTCTGTACCACCAAGTTTCAAGTGTAAATTCACATGTAGTATGCAAGCTCATTTGTGTCCCTCTCTCCTCAATCCTGATCATTTTCACTGCACTATGTTAGCAAATAGGTTATGCATAGGGTGTAAGAGTGGGCTTTTACAAACCTTACACCTTTGCACTGTTTATCTTGAATGTCTGTTTTTGTGCGGTTTTGCCCTGAATCTGTCTTCTGTACCACAAAGTTTCATGTGTAAATTTACATGTAGTATGTACGCTCATTTGTGTTCATCTCTCTTCTATCCTGGTCATTTTCACTGCACTATGTGAGCAAGTAGGTTATGCGTAGGGTGTATGAGTGGGCTTTTACAAACCATACACCGTTTTTTTTTTCACTTGCTCTGTTCCTATTTCATGTGTTAATTCAAGTATGTGTCCTAAGTTCTATGTACAATATATGTGTTAGTTAACTCTTTTTATAGGTTATACAGTTATATAGAGTGAACTCACTGACTGGAAGCAGGTAAGGTTTTTTTTTTTTTTGGCATGTACTCATAAAACACTTTGGAAATGCCAGGTATGTAATGTTCATTTATATATTTGAACATGATTTGTTTCCAGTTATAAGTGCGTACTCAAATGTGTTTTGACCCTCTTTTTTTTCTTCTTTCTCGTGCAGTGTCTGCTGTCTCCTGTTTTCCTGTGTTCCAGTTTCCTGCTGCTGCTTTGGATGTCCTTTGTCTCTGTTGGATTTTTCTCTGGACTGTTTTCTTGTACTCTGTATCACCCATTGTTGTCTTGGTGGTGTTGAGGATTTGTCATCTGTACCCACGACGTCTTGACTCTGTTATTATTGTTTTTTTGTTTTTTTTTTTGTTCCTAATAAACTGTTTAACTGCATGTGCATCTGAGTCTCAAGTTTTTTTTGCCAGTTAATTATATTCTAAAACTACAAACAAATATACCTTTCTTTTGTCCTTACATTTTTTTCTTGTTGCACTGCCACATAGCCACACTGACTAAAAGGCTCATTATGCAGCTCATTATGTGGGTCTTTGTCCTCTCAGGTGTGAATCACAGCATTATTCATGATCATTCACACCTCCTCGCATATGCCCTTTTGAAACAAAAAGTGTCTTAGAAAATGTAAATCAATATATTGTTTTCTGTGAATGAGTAAACGACATGATTTTCACATCATTTTGAAGCAAAAACTCTAGGCTACAAGATCAAGTTCTCAAAAGTCTTGTGAACAATTGTTCTGTATGTATTTTATGGCCTTATTTCAGTGACTTCAAAATTTTAGTTTTTCACAGACCACGCATTAATGATGTTTTCTCAAAAACACAAACATGTACATTCATGCTGTTTACATATTATCGTAGCCCAGTTTGTGCTGATTACAGTGATATCACACTTTAGCAATTGATATGTTTTTAAGATACTCAAAAAAGCACAAATGTCAGGGCATGTCAAAACTTCACTAGGGGCACAAAATACCCTCAGACCCCAGAGGGTTAACCCTTTTTTTTTTTGTTTTTGAGAAAACATCATTAATGCGTGGTCTGTGAAAAACTAAAATTTTGAAGTCACTGAAATAAGGCCATAAAATACATACAGAACAATTGTTCACAAGACTTTTGAGAACTTGATCTTGTAGCCTAGAGTTTTTGCTTCAAAATGATGTGAAAATCATGTCGTTTACTCATTCACAGAAAACAATATATTGATTTACATTTTCTAAGACACTTTTTGTTTCAAAAGGGCATATGCGAGGAGGTGTGAATGATCATGAATAATGCTGTGATTCACACCTGAGAGGACAAAGACCCACATAATGAGCTGCATAATGAGCCTTTTAGTCAGTGTGGCTATGTGGCAGTGCAACAAGAAAAAAATGTAAGGACAAAAGAAAGGTATATTTGTTTGTAGTTTTAGAATATAATTAACTGGCAAAAAAAACTTGAGACTCAGATGCACATGCAGTTAAACAGTTTATTAGGAACAAAAAAACAAAACAAAAAAACAATAATAACAGAGTCAAGACGTCGTGGGTACAGATGACAAATCCTCAACACCACCAAGACAACAATGGGTGATACAGAGTACAAGAAAACAGTCCAGAGAAAAATCCAACAGAGACAAAGGACATCCAAAGCAGCAGCAGGAAACTGGAACACAGGAAAACAGGAGACAGCAGACACTGCACGAGAAAGAAGAAAAAAAAGAGGGTCAAAACACATTTGAGTACGCACTTATAACTGGAAACAAATCATGTTCAAATATATAAATGAACATTACATACCTGGCATTTCCAAAGTGTTTTATGAGTACATGCCAAAAAAAAAAAAAAACCTTACCTGCTTCCAGTCAGTGAGTTCACTCTATATAACTGTATAACCTATAAAAAGAGTTAACTAACACATATATTGTACATAGAACTTAGGACACATACTTGAATTAACACATGAAATAGGAACAGAGCAAGTGAAAAAAACGGTGTATGGTTTGTAAAAGCCCACTCATACACCCTACGCATAACCTACTTGCTCACATAGTGCAGTGAAAATGACCAGGATAGAAGAGAGATGAACACAAATGAGCGTACATACTACATGTAAATTTACACATGAAACTTTGTGGTACAGAAGACAGATTCAGGGCAAAACCGCACAAAAACAGACATTCAAGATAAACAGTGCAAAGGTGTAAGGTTTGTAAAAGCCCACTCTTACACCCTATGCATAACCTATTTGCTAACATAGTGCAGTGAAAATGATCAGGATTGAGGAGAGAGGGACACAAATGAGCTTGCATACTACATGTGAATTTACACTTGAAACTTGGTGGTACAGAAGACAGATTCAGGGCAAAACTGGGCAAAAACAGACATTCAAGGTAAACAGTGCAAAGGTGTAAGGTTTGTAAAAGCCCACTCTTACACCCTACACACAGTCACAGATCTCTGTGCCACTCTTGAAAGCAGTTTCTGTTCAACTGAAGACATAGATGAACATTGCATGCCTGGCATTTCCACAGTGTTTTTTGCTGCTTACCATGCACTGCTTTGCAATGCACACAGATCCTGCGACCAGCAGTGGCAACCTTCCTGGCATCTGAGATCAGGTCAGCTCCTGGAACTGGTACATGGTCACTACTGGTCCGTTTTGGTGCTGCTTTCTGTGAGACACCACAAAGCTCTGCGATAAGTTGTTCCATGAACTCTTTATGGGACAAGTTACCATAAAGTTCTTTATGCACAATGAAAGTGTTGGTGGCAGCAATGTCCAAGAAGTGTAGAAAAATCTTTCTGTACCACTTCATGGTTTTGTGCTGTGCACTGTAGTACTGTAACAGCTGATCAGACAGGTCAACGCCCCCCATGTGCTGGTTGTATGCACTCACAGGTGCAGGACATGGAAATGTCTTTGTCCTCCATGTACCCTGTGATTTCACTCTCCTTTGCACAGTGTCTCCTGTATAAGCAGAATGGATGGTAGAACAGACAGATACCTCCCGTGTGTCCATCCATTTCACAAATACAAGAGGCCCATCCCGAATCCACCTGATGGATCCCCTAGCAGACTTTTTAGAGAGTGAATTCTCTGCATTTCGAGGGCAGTTCTTCCTGTTGTCTCTGTAAGTCCCACACGCACCAAACTTCATGGTGAGCAAGTCTTTGAGGAGCTTTGGACTTGTGTAGAAATTGTCCATGTACACATGGTACCCAGAGCCTAAAACGTTACTGTCCAAAAGAGATGTCACAGCATCATATGACAGTCCATGGCCAGTGGGAAAGTTGTTCTTTCCTGTGTACACAGAAAAGTCCATGGTGTATCCATTTGAGGAATCAGCAAGAACAAACAACTTGAACCCCCACTTAGTTGGCTTGGCTTTCATGTACTGTGTCATTCCAGTATTTGCTTTGCATGCCACCATTCTCTCATCCACAGCTAGATTTCTTCTAGGATGATAGATAGTTTTGCATGCATGACGGATAGTCTCCATGAGCGGTTTAACCCTGAACAGGCGATCATGTTCGGCTGTGCCCCTCTTTCTGTCATTCTCCTTGTCTGCATCTGGGTGACTCATGTGCACATTCCATGAAATTGTCCTGTATCTGTCCCTTGGCATAACTGTTGCTGGAAAAGGTACTGTAAAAATACTGCTCTGTCGCCAGTAGTCCCTGATAGAGGGCAACTTCACCATGGCCATGTAAAATAAGAGCCCAATGTAGCGATACATCTCACTGATGCTTACATTGGTCCATTTATTGCTGTTGCCAGCAAACCTCAGTTGTGGTCCAGGTTCCCGTGCGGGCAGGAATCGCAGAGTCTGTGGACCCGTGTCATCATCAGTCTGGTTTCTCCATGACATGGTGGACTGCCTGTGTTTTGCCTGCTTGTTTTTCTTTGCCCTCTTCAGAACAGGTGCCTGATCCTTTTCACTGTTACATCTGTTTATTTAAAAAAAAAAGAAAAATAAATAAATAAAAAACATGAGCATGTTGATAACACAACTGGTACAAGAAACTACTGTATATTATCATTATCATCAACATCATCATCAACAATCACTATTAGGGCCATGCATAAAGACAACAGATTTTGTACTGCCATACAAGTACACTTTTTTGTATTATGTAAACAAAATATAAATGCTAAAATATAAGGTCTGTGCACTTACACATTATGATTCTCGATCGCACTGAAAGCTGAACGACACCTGCGTGCCCCGGTGTGAGTTGCTGGTGAAGGTGAGGGTGATGCAGCCACACTCCTAAAAATAAATTTAATATATATTTTTTAGCATACATTGTTCACAGTAAACGGATGGAAAATTAATGGGTATGGACACACATTGTTTATAATTGTAGATGGGCAATAGGGTTGTGACGATGAGGAAATTTCCCCACCGGTTAATCGACATGTGACAACACCGGTAATACCGGTATCACCGTGGGGGTGGGGGTTTCCTCTTTTCCTCTTTTTTCTGCGTTTAAATAGCTTATAAATGCGTGCGTATTATACTTTCACTTTCAGTTTTGCGGGAATTGGCAATTCGGCGTCAATTGTTTGAATGGACGACAACGAAAGTACAAAAAAAAAAAAAATCACTGATATTAAACAGAACTTTTATTAACATAACGAAGAAAAAAAACGCAACGCCATTCTCTTTCTGTAAATTCGACTCCTCTCGTTCTCCTCACGTGATAAATGAAATATGACGCATTGTAGCCATGTTCAGTTTTTAATTATAGTGCATGCTCTCGTCTTAAGTAAATTTAGAATTATATTTTCCATTTAATTCAAATAAATATTTAATAAAAAAACGAATACTTAAAAAAAAAAAAATATGGGGACGGTGTCACGGTGGAAAAGTGATGTCACCGGTGTTGCGTCTTAAAACCGGTAACACCGTCAACACCGTCTATCGTGGCAAGCCTAATGGGCAATAGGTCAGACAAATGTCTATTGATGGGCCATAGACCATAGTGCATCTCAAACATTTACAGCTGATACATTAGAACGCCATCAACATTTACAGCTGAGCGATTAATTGTAAATGAAAGCAAACAATGCATTGATAAGGCCGTATTTTAGCTAGCATTGGCAAAACTGTTTGCGATTAAAAAACAAACAAACAAAAAAAACATTATAGATAAGTGTCATAAGCTAACCAAAACTGTGCAAGATTTATTTATTCACTATCATTCTGTTTATTAAAAAAAATAATAATAATAATGGATATGAACGTACATTGTATATATTCGTTGATGGGCAATAGGTCCTGGGGTCCTATTCCTGAATAAAAAGGAAAGAAAATAAAATACACAATCCTTCCCTAACTCCCTAACCAAAAAAAAAAACAGAGTGCAAAATATGTACAAACAAAAGAAATGGCGTCAAACCTCCTACAGCCCTTAATATGTTGAAAGTGCTATTTACAACAATATTTACAAGGATAATATATATATATACAAATCGATGGCTAACAAATCCGAAACAGAATCCAAACTCGTATTCGAAACAGGCTTAGGTCATATCAACAGCAAGACAAAACAGTAGACGAGCTCTTTCTCTCTGGCAAGATACTCAAATATACAAAGGTCGAATGAAAAAGCGGAGACACAACACAAAGACGCGCGCGGTGGCACAAAAGGTGTCTGTAAGGTGTTTGGGGTGGTCCTTTTATTCTGGTTGGTTGAGGAGACGAACCAGCCACCGCGTCCGGTGAATTATCTGGAGGAACACCCATCTGAAATGCAAGCAAGTACACAGAAAGAACAGGGGCAGAATAACACAAACTCATAACAAACATGCAAAAAGTTAACCTCGTGTACGAGACTGAAGCAAACACGGCTTTCTTGCTTTGCATGAAAAGTTAATAAACAAGATCATTTTCATCTTTAATCTAAGTATTGTTATGTGGGTTAGAGTGTTTACGCTGCAGAAAACTTTAAAGAGCAACACTACAATCTCATAGACTATAAAAAAAAAGATGACGTCTCCAATTCCTTTCACTATAGAAAAGTGAAGTCAAACATTCTCAGTACTGATTATTAGTTTGTCTCATGTTCTATTACATTACATGGAGAGGGTGGGGTTTATGACCTATTCTGGGTCCAGTCACCTGTGGGCAGTTGAAACGTTTTGGCTTTACTTTTTTCAGGACTTTTGTGGGACACTTGTACGATCTGGGAACAGATAGGGAAGAGGAGGATTGTGATGGTAATCTGTCCATTTTCTGATTTCCATTGCTTCTTACTTGTGTGAGCGTGCTTTGAACTCGAAAAACATTCCTATAATGTCTTAGAGAGAATGAATGCTGAATAAAGGATACGATGACACACACAGTGGGTTTTAACGGAACAGCCACTTTACTATGTTTTTCATATACAGTCGCACTAACCGGAACACCTCCGGAAAACAACATTACAGTGCATACTGGGAGTTGTAGTGAATAAAGCAACGCCACCAAAATACACAACATTTCCTCCCCTCTTATTTATAAGGGTAACACAAATTAACAATTAACTAGCACCTGCAGAATGAAGGTATGAATTTAGTTCACTTTAACATTCTGTGAACTTTTTTTTTTTCTCTCAGAACATTCAGTAAATGAACACAACTAATTTCCCTGGGAGTGAGGGTGGACTACCTCAAACCCTAGCTTACCCTTAGGAGATTATTCTGCCCCGAAGCAATAAGGGTAGCCTCTAACTAAGTATAGTCCAAGAAACGCTGAGGTAGACGTCGCTCCCTTACTGGGTATCGGCGATCTCCTAGGTTTCCATTTTCTGTCGAAACAATAGGTGTTGACAGTTCCTTAGGAGATGGGGAATTCGGGTTCTTTGTAGGCTCGGTGGTGACGGTCACAGAAGCTGGTGAGCCAACACCTTCTTGATCACCGACATCCGTACCTTCAGGAAGGTCAGTGAATGTACTGGCTCCACTTAGCAGCTGGTCAGTATGTCTCCTCCATAGAAGGTTTCCAGCAGTTCTAACCTTGTAGGACACAGGACCCGTCTGAGTCTCCACAGTAGCTGGAACCCATTTCGGACCGCTGCCATAGTTCCGGGCCAACACTGATGAGCCTGTCAAGAAAGTTCTGTCTTTGGCTCGCAGTTTCCGTTGCAGTACCTGATTCTTTTGTTGTTGTAGGACAGTTTCTTTGAGTGTTACTGGTTTAAGTAGCTCGAAGTTTGTCCTGAGCTCTCGATTGAACAACAAATAAGCTGGTGACACTTTGGTAGTTGCGTGCGGAGTACTGCGATAGCACAGCAAGAAGTTATGAAGACGTTTATGAAATGTCCCTTGTCCAATCGAAGCTTTCAAAGCATGTTTCATGGTTTGAACAAACCTTTCTGCTAGCCCGTTCGTTGCAGGATGGTACGGTGATGACTTGATATGTTGCACCCCATTTGCTAGTAGAAATGTGGCCATCTCATGCGATATAAATTGGGGTCCATTGTCTGAGACGAACTGCACTGGTGGTCCAAATCTACTGAAAATTTCTCCCAACTTCTCAATTGTCTTTTCAGCTGAGGTAGATTTCATGATAGCCACTTCAGGCCACTTACTGTATGCATCCATGACAACCAAAAGCATTTTATCTTCGACTGGGCCTGCAAAATCAGCGTGAATGCGGTGCCACGGTTTCTCTGGATATTCCCATGGGTGCAGCGGTGCCACTTGTGGTACATTGCGTATGCTTTGACATGACGTACATGTTCTTGCCTTTTCTTCAATTTGCCCGTCCACTCCTGGCCACCAGAAGTAACTCCTGGCAATCTCTTTCATGCGGACCATTCCACAGTGTCCCACATGCAGCTGTTTCAGCACTTCAGTGTGCAGACCAGAGGCATCAATGACATGGCCAAGGTACTCGACTGCAGATTGGAAAAATTCGCATTTATCCTTCCGCACTCTTAATCCGTACTCTTTCAGTCTCTGGAGATATATGCTTGGTTGAGATCAATTTTACTGAATTTCTGCCCTCCAGTCAGTCCTGCAAAAATGTCATTAATGTGAGGCAACGGATATTGTTCAGCAGATAACACTGGATTCACAGTGACTTTAAAGTCCCCGCAAATCCTTATGCCTCTGTCTTTCTTTAAAACTGGAACGATAGGTGTTGCCCATTTGCTGACACTGACTGGTTCCAGCACACCATCCTTCACGAGTTCAGTTAAGCTCGCCTCCACTTTAGGTTTGAGTACATATTGCAGGGGTCGGGCCTTTAAGAATTTTGGCTGGCATTCCGGCTCAACAGTCAGTTTCACATTGATTCCTTCCATGCTGCCTAACTCCTTTTTGAAAACTTCACTGTGTTTTCGCAGGACACCCTCTAAATCCAGTGTTTTAGATGTCATCATGTGTATGGCCTGCCAGTCCACCTGCAGTTGTTCCAGCCAGGAACGTCCCATCAGTGAGGGATAATCACCCCGAACCACATACAATGGCAGCTTTTTCGTCTGTTTGTTTAATTCAACTGTTACCTGGATGAGGCCTTTCATGGTCACTGATTCACCAGTGTACATTTTAAGTGTCACATCAGGTGGTTTGAGTGGCAGGTGACTCAGTATTTCGCTGTATACCACATCCGACACAAGCGACACGGCAGCCCCAGTGTCGATCTCCATCTTCACTGGCTGTCCTTCCAGCAGCGCTGTGACTTTGTATGCCTTAGGTCCTCCTGCGACAGTGAGCACATGCAAAGGAATTTCATCATCTGATGTGTCTGTACCCCTTTTGTTCTCTCGGTCGACTGTAAATACTTGTTTCTTTTGTTTCCTTCTGAATGGTGTTTTCTGCTGTATTTTCGCTTTTCCTATTTTATTTTTACAAGCACGCTCTATGTGTCCTTTTTTTTTTACAGCTGCGGCACTCCATGTCCTTATACCAACATGTGACAGGCGAGTGGCCAGGCTTGCCACAACGGAAACATGGGCTTTTGTTTTCAGTTTGTTTTTCAGTCTCCATTTTATACACTTTACTGTTTGAGCTCAGTTGCTGAGCTTCTTTAGCAGCCAATTCCATAGACACGCTCAGCTCAATTGCTCTTTGTAGTGTCAGGTTGCTCTCCGTTAGAAGTCTTTTCTGTATGCCCTCACAGCGAAGTCCGCACACTAATCTGTCCTGAAGTGTGTCATTCAGTGCATCACCAAATTCGCAATGTTCAGATAATTTCTTTAGCACTGCCACAAACATTGTCACAGTTTCTCCTTCTAGCTGATTTCGTTGGTGAAACCGAAATCGCTCTGCAATTACTAATGGCTTTGGAGAAAAATGTGCTTTGAGAGTTGTAACAAATTAGCTCAAAAGGGAAATATTTATGATTAATTATAACTGGTTATAATTAATTATGAATATTTAATCAGATCTTAGAATTAACTGTAGCAGAATTAACGTTACAATTATTTGATCTGTTCGTCCACCGAATAGACAGTATAATCATTCATCAATTCTAGGAAAGGTTACTTTCTGGCCAAGAAAGAATAAATTTCCTACTT
>NW_026129868.1:15000-32600 GCF_022985175.1 Labeo rohita | reverse complement strand
ACCACAGTAAAACTACAGTTATGGTGGTAAAAGCATGGCATATTTTGTGGTTGCTGTAAACTGACTACTGACGTGGTCGAGTGACAGTTACTATAGTAAAAATACGGTAAACGTGTGGACTTGTTACATGACCCCTTTCTCACCATAGGCAAATTTTAAATTAATCATTTCATTCATAAATACGGAACGATCGACTATTTTAGGAGACGGTACCTGTATGTGTCTTGACGTCATCTAAAATCCGTCTTTTAATGCACTAATTCGCTGGTCATTGGTCCGCGTGGAGTTGATGGCGTTGGGGAAACGATCGCCCCTGCTGGTACGCCAGTGGTAATTTCACCGTCATACTTGCGTGCGGTGATTAACCATATGGATGGACGATAACAGCCTTCTGAGCCTACCAGTAGGCGCAGCAGGCCCCTTCTGGCCCATATCAATGAGCTGATAATCACTGATAACGCCCATTCAATCGAGTGATAACATCCGAAGCGGGTGAGTGAACACAATACTGTAGTCTGAAAACAGGAATTTTATTGGAAAATTTTATTGGAAAATTATTAGTGTGGTAAATTCATGTATTTTTTTTCTTTAATTGTGTGATTAGATGAATACAATATCTGAAGTGAGCCATCATATTTAGGATAAAACGTGAAATGCTTCAAAGGCACATCAAAATGACATGTGAAAGTATTTGTAAATATAAGCCACATAAATAGGAATAAATAAATAGATCATGCAATCCATCCTCCAAAACATTCTAGGTAGTAGGGCTGGATATCGTTCAAAAGTTTTCGATATCGATACCTTGACATCAATACCGGTTCCTTGATGATACTTTTTTCGATACCAATTTTATGAAATCAATTTTAACAAGATTACATTATCTCAAAATATTTTTTTCAGCTTATTGACGTTTATACAGATTCAAAGACTCCTGAGCCACTGCACAAAGGAACAAAATATATCCATAATAACATAATAAATCAGTGAAAATAATTAAAAAAAAAAAAAAAAGTTTTCAGTTTACACATCTGTTAGGCTACATTCACACTAGTGCATATTCGTTTTAAAATGCATACCTCAGACAGAATCATAATTTCTATTCATTTTCCACTAATTTACTGACAAGCACTAGCACCTTCCAACGCTGTCTGCCGGTATGTATAATGTTATATGCCTTCTCTCTTCTGCATTCGCTGTTCTGACTCAGAGGACATAATATATTTCAACAACATTACATGGCCAAAACACACATTCGTCAGTAAACGGAAGTTACAAATACTCGCTGGTGGTTTAAAATGAGTTTTAAGAAAAAGCGGAATATAAATCTTATTTATTGTCTTATGTAGCATCATGCTACAGTGTTCGTAAATGATCACGTAACGCTCACTTTCAGTCATGTAGTATGGACAGATATCTTTTCTGAAATGCCAGCAGATTGAGAGCAGGCTGCTTCGAATGCTTTCGGATCGCTCTCGCGGATGCGGTGTGCGAGGATGGTTTGTTGCTGCATCGACCAAAGCGCATGCGCAGCGGAGCGCATCACTTGCGCGCAAGCCGCGCTCAAAGTAATTAGTTGAACTTTTGCCTCTGCGCTCTGAAGGGCTGCGCATTCTGTATTCAGAGTGTGAAAGCAGCCGATCTGTGTGGCGCCGCTTCTAGTCAAACACACCTAGTGCTGCAGGCTTATTGGCACACTGACGTTGACGAGATTAACCCCTTATCGAAGGTATCGAAGTTTGGTCCCGAATGACAAGAGGTTTTTCGATACTCAGTGGTATCAAGGCATTTTGGTCTGTGCCTGAAAAGTATCAAACTCCATACCCAGCCCTACTAGGCAGAGTGACAGTGTGTGTGTGTGTGTGTGTTTGTGCGTGAGAATGAATAAATAAATGAATGAATCAATCAATCAATCAATCAATCAATCAATCCTCCAAAACATTTGTTCTATTTGAGATGAATGAATGAATGGATGAATCAATCAATCAATCAATCAATCCTCCAAAACATTTATTCTAGGTAGAGTCACAGGTGACTATGAATGAATGAATCAATCAATCAATCAATCAGTTCTCCACAACATTTGTTCTACGTAGAGTCACAGATGGCTATGAATGAATGAATGAATAAATGAACCAATTAATCAATCAATCAATCCTCCACAACATTTGTTCTAGGTAGAATCACAGGTGCCTATGAATGAATGAACAAATCAATCAATTAATCAATCAATCAGTTCTCCACAGAATTTGTTCTAGGTAGAGTCACAGGTGCCTATGAATGAATGAATGAATGAATGAATCAGTCAATCAGTTCTCCAAACATTTGTTCTAGGTAGAATCACAGGTATGTGTGTGAGAATGAATGAATGAATGAATGAATGAATGAATGAATGAATGAATCAATCAATCAATCAATCAATCAATCAATCAATCAAAACATTTGTTCTAGGTCACAGGTCACAGGTGCCAATAAATGAATGAATGAATGAATGAGTAATAATCAAAAACACTTGTGCAATGGAAAAGATCCATGGACAAACTATAAAGCGTTCGATTTACCTCTTGCTAGACAGTGTGTGGGTTGAAAAAGGTAGCAAATGTTCATGAAGAAGTCTGTTTGATGTGCATTTTATTTGGAGGATGCAATTTCCTGAACTTCAAGATTGCTAAAACGCTCTGGTCTAATGTTAGAGTGACATTTTCATGATGTGTATGACTGACAATGGTGATTCCACACCAGTGCTACCTGGAAAGATTTTGATTTTACTTCTTTAAACCTATTCAAAAACATTAGGTCTTTATTGTGATTGCAGTCAAAACGATTAAATAGTGGCTTAATTGCACACTTTTTAAAGAAAGAAAACAAGATAATTTCAAAATACTATTCCAACATTTATACTTTAAAATTTAATGTTTTATTCAATGCATTATTTGCTGATTTGTAATTATTTGTGAAATTTACTAGCAGTTTCTCAGTGAAAATTGTTTTTATTTATATTTCTCAAACTGCTTCATATTTATCAGAAGTTCGTACTCAAATATGATGCTTCAAATCTAACGTGATGCTTTATAGGACACGCTCATTTACAAACGTACATGCGTGTTTAACGGTGTTCGTACATGACCTTTCCTCTGGCAACTTTTGAACTGCTGTACTTTGTTTATATTGTTCCGTCCTGATCTATTATGCCTCATTTGCCACTTTGGAGAGTGTAAAATCAAAGTGACCTTTAATATTTCATACTTTGAGCAGGGCTGCCATTTACTTTAGATCATCTTCAGTCCCAGAGATCTGAAGCCACAGGCACTTTTTACTGTTGTTGCTGGTCATGGTAATTTCGGTAAATACATTTTAATGAGGAATAATATGACATTTAATTCTTGTGGTGCACTGGAGGTTTAAGCATATTTCAAAGGGACATATCATGCAAAACTGGATTGTCTTTGCTCTTTTGAAATTAGAGAACTTAAGACAGCTAACAGCTCCTTCCCGCAGTCCAGCAAGACCCTTGAATGAAAGTAAGCTGCAAAACACAGCTAATTAAAAGGACTTTATGGCTGTGATGCCACAACCAAGGAGGTCCATAGGATGTCATGTCAAAGCTGACCACACACTAGTGACTACCCAGAGCTGTGATGTCAAAGGCAAAGGAAAAATGTAAGTCTAGTTCATGATTCTATGAGCCTTATAAAATAAATAAATAAATAAACTAAAATAAAATAGTATTTTTTTTATTTGCTAAATATACATTTACTTCCAAAACACTTCGTTATTAAAACATACAGCTATTTCATGTTTCATGAGCATGAATAAAATAAAATAAAATAAGTATTTGCTAATTATATTTTACTTCTGCCAAAACATTTCATTATTAGAATACACAACTAAACATATGTGTTAATTTTATGTTATGAAAACAATATTTTAATTTATTTGCCAAATATATTTTTCTTCTAAAACATTTTAAAATAAAATAAAATAATAAAATAAAATAAATAATAAAAAGTATTTACAAGTATTTTTATGTATTTGCTAAATATATTTTACTTCCAAAACATTTCATTATCAGAATACACAGATAACTATATGTCAGTTTCGTGACATGAGCCTCAAATAAAATAACATATTTGTATTTATTAGCTAAACACATTTTCTAAAACACTTTTTTTAGAATGCATAGCTAAAAACATCAATTTAATGATTCTACACACCTCAATAAAATAAAAATAATGAGAGAAAATATTTTAATTTATTTATATAATTTTTATAATTTATATAATATTTATTTATATATTTTACTTCCAAAACATTAAATTATCCAGAATACACAGCTACAAATATGCAAAATAATTTAATAAATACTGTATATAATAAATAATATAAATAATAATAATAAAATAAAATAAAATATATATTTTTTGTAAATGTCCTTGCTTTTACTTCTTACTTCTTCATTTTTTTATTGGCTAAATAAATTTTACTTCCAAAACATTTTATTGTTTGAATGCATAGCTAAAAACACACATCAGTTTCATGATTCTATGTGCATTATTAAAAGAAAATAATAAAATAAAATATTTTATATGATATGCTAAATATATTTTACTTACGAAACAATTTATCAGAATATACAGCTACAAGTATGCATCAGTTTCATGATTCTATGAAACTAAAAAAAAAAAAAATCAATAAATAAAAAAATAAAATAAAATAAAATAAAATAAAATAAAATAAAATAAAATAAAATAAAATAAAATAAAATAAAATAAAATATTTACCAAAAAAAGAAAATAAAGAATCTACATATATTTTACTTCCAAAACATTTTATTAACAGAATGCAGATTTATTTTTGCACTTTCATAACTTTGGACAGGTGTCATTATAAGGAAACATTATCATATACTTCCATCATCTACCAGCACAGGAAGTTAGCAAACAGGGGTTATTTAAGTTACAGTCTCAAAAAACTGAATATACAGTTAGTCATTTAATCAGATGACACACAAGTTTGAATCTATTTTCTGTGATCATGCATATACATCCTTCAAATGCCGCTTACATCTATTCTGCATCAGTATTGGAAGCCACACATCATATAAGCTTCCCACTTGACATGTTGGGTTCGTTCCCGACACCAGCGCCTACACGCATACTGTCTGGCACATCGTCAGGACAAACGACATCATGCAAATGATCAGAATATGACGGATAATCATAACAGACAAGTGCCTCGGGGGACCCATGACAGATGTCACTGTTTGATTGTAAATGCCAGCTCTCTGAAAATAATGAAAAAATGTAATAAATAATTGGCCGGCGTCACGCCGAGCTTTCCAATGCCCAATCTAGACAACAACGTGTATCACCTCATCAGTGCTCATGTCCTTTCCATCATGCATTTGCCCACCAAGGAAATAAAGGTGCTCAGGCTTGTTGAAAGATGCATGAAATTGGCCATCAGTGTCCTCAGAAGAGGTTTTAAAGGATTCAGGCCAAAAGTGATTGTTTTCTGCTAGGTTTGTTTATGTGTTTACGTGTGCATGTGTTGAGGAGTGAGATTCATTTCAGCTCTCAAATGAATTTCTCTGTCAAGAATATTGAGAGGGAGATGCGGTCACATCGGGACGCTGACGGGTCGCTGAGGTCAGATTACAGTGCTGAATAACACTGAATGCTTAAGTAAGATAACACAAATCCTTAAGATGCACAATGATTGCTTATGTGACCCACAGTGACATGTGACACAGGCAAAAGAGATGTATTACTGCTGTTTGCTAAAGCACACAATACTAGAAAACAGCAGTAATATTACTTACACATAGCAACAGGGAACAAATACAAATAATAAATAAAGATGCATTTAAAGGCTGCATTTATTATAAAAAGACAGTAATATTATGTAATATTATTAAATATTATTTCGGTAATTTTACTGAAATTTAAAATAGGTGACACTTACTTAAATATATTTTAAAATGTAATCTATTTCTGTGGTGTAAAGCTGAATTTTCAGCATCATTACTTCAGTCTTCAGTGTCACATGATCCTTCAGAAATCATTCTAATATACTGATTTGCTGCGCAGGAAACATTTCTGATGTTCTGATGTTGAAAACAGCTGTGTTGGTTCATATTTTTGTAGAAACTGTGATACATTTTTTGTTTCAGGATTATTTGATGAAAATAATTTGAATTATTTGAAAATTCAAAAGAACAGCATTTATTTAAATAGTGCTTTTTTTTTTTTTTTTTCCCACAACATTATAAATGTCTGCTTTTTAAAGCGCCATTGCTGAATAAAAGTAATAACTTCTTTAATACTACTGAAATTACGGTATAATATAATATAATATAATATAATATAATATAATATAATATAATATAATATAATATAATATAATATAATATAATATAATATAATAACAAATGCCTTTTCAGTTGGTTAATTATTAACCCTGGAACTAAAGTAAAAATAAATAAAAAAAATCACTGATCTTACTGAATGGTATAATATTGAATGGTAGTATTATATATAATATAATAACAAAGAACTTTTCAGTTGGTTAATTTTTAACCCTGAAACTAAAGTAAAATAAATAAATAAAATTAAATTAAAATTAAAATTAAAATAAATCACTAAACTTACTGAACAGTATTATAATATAATATAATATAATATAATATAATATAATATAATATAATATAATATAATATAATATAATATAATATAATATAATTTTCAGTTGCTTGTCAATTGTTTAATTTTTAGTAATTTCTTTAAAAAATAAATAATAAATAAATTAAAAAAAAAACACTGATCTTACTGAATAGTAAAATAGAATAGTATTAATTTCTAAATATTATTTTCTTTAAAAAACTTAAATATAATATAATATAATATAATATAATATAACATAATATAATATAATTTTCAATTGCTTATCAATTGTTTAATTTTTAACCCTGAAACCAAAGTAGTAATTTCTTTAAAAAACAAATTCAAATATATAATATAATATAATATAATATAATATAATATAATATAATATAATATAATATAATAACAAATACCTTTTCAATTGGTTACTTTTTAACCCTGAAACTAAAGTAAAAAATAAAATTAAATTAAATAAAATTAAAAATTAAATTAAATCACTGAACTTACTGAATGGTATTTTAATATAATATAATATAATATAATATAATATAATATAATATAATATAATATAATATAATATAATGCCTTTTCAACTACAAATTTCAATAGACACAAATGAGGCACTGTGTGATACACAAAACATAAACTCATACAAGTCTCTTTATGTATGAGAGAGCTAACTCTGAGCAATAACATTTTTAATGTTTAACCTAGTAAAAACCTCTTTACAAGAGTTTGGTTGCCAAAGCATTAACAACCACTTTAACAATTTAAAATAATAATAATAATAATAATAATAATAATAATAATAAAATAAAATACAGGAAAACTGTCATGCCAACTTTGATATATCAGCAAGTTTTGAACATACAGGCACCACTGATATTTTCTACAGATCATGCAAAATCTAGTTTCATATTGCTATTAAATATATATATATATATATATACATACATATATATATATGTGTGCCTGTGGGTATTTCAGCTGAGAAGTATAATGGATGCTGGCTGATTGTGAGAGCATTTAAATTTTTAGTATCATGCAGGTGTGGAAAAAGCCATCCAGCTGGGTCCGAACAATAATTGCTCGGTCTAGACGGAAAACGCTTTCATTGTGCATTTCAAGTGTTTTAGCAGTTCGCAAGAGCACAGGGTCCACTCGTTTGGAAAAAGTCCAACGAACGCAGTTCTAGACAAAGCAAACCTCGATCAAACTTCGAAACGATCAACATCATAAACGAACCCGTCCTCTGACTAACTCAGCCTCGTTGGCAAGAGGTTGTCGTGATCATCATGACAATATGCAGTCAGATTTGGCAGACACGAGCTGTTTAGCTCGGCCAGATGATGACAAATGGAATAGCATGACCTTGCGAGACAGTTATGGAGGATAACTGACTGGTGGAAAGAGTCCCACTCAAATGGAATTAGCCGTGATTGAACTGCCATGGAAACAGATGTGCTAAGTTCAGTCATGCCTTATCACCACATAACTCAATGTGTCAGTCTAGCCGTGACGCGCGCGCTACCGAAAGTGTGTTCGCGTCTCTTGATTGATTATTTTCTCATTCTACTCATGATCATCTAGCGTGACCCTCGTTTTATATCGCGAGCCTCGGGGTTGTGCGTAGCTTTAAAACCAAGCGAGTCGATACTGTGTTTTGTGGGAAAATAGCACTGTGACCTTCATACTGTAGATGCTGGAGTGTATGGATAGAAAAGAAACAACAACTTCTTTTGAATTACAGTCTCTTCAATATATCTAAGAGAAAAAGGAAAGATGGAGATCAGATGAAGAGTTTTGCATCGCCCTCATGCTTCTCAGGTTTTTCTCCTGTAATCACACATGTCTGAAGAGTTTCTGAAAAGAGAGATGTCTGTCTCCAAAGAAGCTCAGATTTGTAAAAGACACCAAAGTCTGCAGTCAGATTTGTAAGATCTATATGAACTCAAACATTTCTCATCAATTTTATCCTAGATCAAACTATATAAGTTCACTCATTTTATAGCTCTATACTGTATGCCAACAACTGAATGTATTGAAATGAAAAAATGAATGCATGTTTGTTTATATATATATTTAGTTTTTCCCTATAGTTATTGTTTAGATATTATGATGTTATATATAGTTATATAGTTATTATGTTTTTAAATAAAAATAGACAAATAAAAAATGAGGACAATCTTGATAAACAAAACATGACATCTATATGAAATATGAAATCTATTATCATTATTATTATTATTATTATTATTATTATTATTATTATTATTATTATTATTATTATTATTATTATTATTATTATTATTATTATTATTATTATTTGTTGTTGTTGTTTTAAAATAAAAAACAAATAAAATAATTGTCTATCAGTTATCAAAACTATTTTAATTATTCTTTCATTTTAGATTTTTAGATTATTTTAGATTATGTTCTATATTTTTGTTTTTTATATATAATAGTTATTATGTTTTTAATAAAAATACACAATATCGATTGTCAAAAAATGAAATCTATTTAAATTATTAGATATTATTGTTATATTATATAATTTTAATTAATTTTTAATTAAATATTTAAATATGATTAATTTTATTATTATTAGTTTGAAAAATAAAAAAATGACAAAAGCATTGTCTATCAATTGTCAAAACTATTTTAATTATTCTTTAATTTTAGATATTTAAACATTATTGTTATATTATATAATTTTAATGTTTTTATTTTATGATTTTGAAATAAAAACAATATAGATAAACAAAATATGAAATATATTTTTATTATTAGATTTTTTTATTATATAATTTAAATTACATTTTTATTTAGATTTGGGGATCACACAAATAAGACAATTGTGAGCGAACATATACAAATCATAACTGACAACTATATTATTATTATTATTATTATTATTATTATTATTATTATTATTATTTATATAATTTTAATTACAATTTTTATTTATATTTTTTAAATAAAAATACACACAAATGAGACAATTGTGAGTATTGTAAATTATATTATTATTATTATTATTATTATTATTATTATTATTATTATTATTATTATTATTATTATTGTATTGTTATTATTGTATATTAGTATTATTATTGTAAACTATATTATTATTATTATTATTATTATTATTATTAAAATTAATATTACTATTATTATTATTTGTTTATAAATAAAAATAAACAAAGAATTGTTGGTGGCAAACTTGATAAACAAAACATTAAATTTATTTTTAATTATTCTTATTTTTATTTTATTCTAGATATTTAGATATTATTGTTATATTATATAATGTTAGGGTTTTTAAATGTAATATTTTTTTTTATAAAAATACACACAGATGAGTCAATTGTGAGCAAACATATACTAAACTTAACTGATATGTATTTAAAAAATAATTATAAATTAATTATAAATAAATACATTTAGATGTTTGTATTATATTGTATCTATCTATCTATCTATCTATCTATCTATCTATCTATCTATCTATCTATCTATCTATCTATCTATCTATCTATCTATCTATCTTTATTTTATATATAAATATAGCCAAAAAGAAGACACATTTCAGCAATAACCTTTATACTTCCACAACTCATAACTAAGAAATTGGTCAGAGAATTCATCTGAGATATTTTCATCATGGATATCATTGTTAATATGCTACTTTGTTTGACATCATTTCATTCAGCATTCATTAGAGCATGTACTAAAGGTTCCTGAATATCAAATACTTCATTCTCAATGTGACCGAGGCCTAAAATGCCCTGTGTGTTTTTTTTTTTTTTCTCCCCCTTAAATGAATGGAGGCATGTGGAGCCGTGAGAGCGCAGACGTGATGCGGTAAGACATGGTGAGTTTGCTGTCCTGTGTGTGCGGCCCTTTGAAGCCCAACAGGCCTGGGAGGAGCCAACACTGCGGGAGCCGTCTGATGGAATAACACTCCATGGGAAGGGAAGCTATATCAAAATTTTGCTCTGGAAAAAAAAAGAAAAAAAAAAAATTGATTATGTTTCCTCGTTTTTAGGACAACATCATCTGTCTAAAATGTCAGTAGCACTTAAAGTCAGGAGTAGAAGAGCTGGCAATGTATTATTCAGGACGCTCCGCATTCACAGGGCTGGATGTGGCCGTATAAATTAGCCGAGGAAGAGAACGTCTTACAGGTGCTGTAGAAGAGCCCTTCAGCAACAAGACCATGACCTGACACAGCACTGATGCTGTTGTCAGGATCATTTATTTTCCGCTCGCACTTTTATGATGGATTAAATAAGCTTTATGCACAAGATGTATTTTTAATGCACATGAATGGATGTCATTTAGATTTCGACCTTTTTAACTGCCTATTCTTAATGTAACTTTAAAAGATTATTCTCTAATCACACCTTTATGGTTTTTATAAAATAAAGTAATAATCTAATAGAAATAATATAATTGTTGGTTGGTGTGTGTGTGTGTGTATATATATAATTTAATTTTTTCAGATTTTTTTTCATGTTTTTTTTTTTTTTTTGGTAATGTTTTGGAATAAAAATGAACAAATAAGACTAATGTACTTGACCCACAAAACATGATTGACACATTATATATATATATACATATATATATATATATATATATATATATATATATATATATATATTTTTTTTTTTTTTTTTTTTTTTTTTTTGAAAACAGTATTATATTATACAGTTTTAAATAAATTATATATATATATATATATATATATATATACATATAATTTAATTAAAACACACAATTGTCAGTGAATTGACAACACTGACAGCTACATTCACCCATTTTATTTATTCTATTTTTTATCATTTTTTTAGATATAGTTTTGTTGTGGTTTATTTAATTTTTATTACATTTTTATTTCATTTTATTTAATTTGAGATATTGTTTTATTTTATTTTATTGCTCAGCAGTTGCTCTTCATGAGCTCATGGGTTTATTGAAGGAACTTTTTTTCCCCCTTTTTTCAGTATCAACTTTTAATTTATTTTATTATTTTATCTTATTTTATTTTTTGAGATATAGTTTTGTTGTGGTTTTATTTTATTTTATTTTATTTTATTTTATTTTATTTTATTTTATTTTATTTTATTTTATTTTATTTTATTTTATTTTATTTTATTTTATTTTATTTTATTTTATTTTATTTTTCAGCAGTTGCTCTTCAAGGGCTCAGTGGTTTATTTAAGTTTTGTTGTTGTTGTTGTTGTTGTTGTTTTTTTGCCCTCAGTATCAACTTTGTCTTTCCTGTTTTTCAACTTTCATACCAAAATCCAAAAGAAGATGCTCAAAAGTTGCTCTTTCAACTTTCTGACTTGAGACTTTCTGAATATTATTTGGGAGAAATAAAAACATACAGTAAATCAGACATAAACAGTATAATTGTTGACACAATAAAAGTATAAAGGTATAAAAGATCATCTTATTTGATCTAGGGATAATTAGATTAAATGAAAAAAAATAAAAAAAATAAAAAATAAAATATATCTTTTGGACAGCAAAACAAGTAAAAAAAGAAAACTCGCATGCCTTTGACCTTTAAAGGTTCTTGCCAGAAACAGACCTTTGTGATTTATGCTTATATTTTATCATTGCATTGTTTTTCAATACAAAGGCTTAGAAATGCATCCCTGTCTGATCTCTCATTGAGCCGCCGGCAGCTTTTGGTTGGCATCTGTATGGGCACAGTTTTAGGCACATTTTGTACCATGGGCAGGTGTGAAACATGTTTTCTGTGGGCTGCAGCATGTCATGGAGGTGTTGCTGTATTCATTCTGACTGACAGCCTAGTCAGAACACAGTGCCGAGATTGACTAATAACAGCCTTTCCCTCAAAAATCACAAAAAATGACAAAACATATAAGCTGTTGCTACCATTTTTTTTTTTTTTTTCTAATTAGGATATTGCATAATAACAATACTAACAAAACAGTCATTAAACACTTCAAGGAAAAATAAAATAAAATAAAATAAAATAAAATAAAATAAAATAAAATAAAATAAAATAAAATAAAATAAAATAAAAATAAATAATAAAATAAAATAAAATAAAATAAAATAAAATAAAATAAAATAAAATAAAATAAAATAAAAAATAAAGTATGCGCACCCTCAATTTGCTCCACATTTACTATTCCTATGTCAAGAAATGAATTAAATATAATAACAGTTCTGTGTTCGCTTTGGATTCATGCACTTACTGAGAAAATTAACCTGACAGTCATGTATGAATTCCTGCCAAATTATAGCAATTAGCATAAAGGCACATGCCTTGCAACTACAAACATAATTGTACCCGTTTCGAAAAAGTTTTGCAAATTAAATAAAGGGTTTGCTGTTTTAAATTAATTAATTTACTTTTATTCTAGAGCAGCTATTATCTTGTCACTACATGATGTCTAAAGGGAAAGTTTACATAAAAATAAAAGTACTGTAATTATTTAAGGTTTAATATTGTTTATACTATACTTGCATAAGTTTTGTCAACATCTACATTTTGTAAGTAAAACATTTTGTATGTAAACAAGTTTTGTATGTTGTTTATTTTTTATTCTTAAATATTACCTTACACTTCTTATCTTCCCTTTGGATGGATGGATAGATACCATTACTACTACTAATAAATGTTTGGATGTAAACGCATACAATAAATAAATAAATAAATAAATAAATAAATAAATAAATAAATAAAACTAAACAAAACAAAACAAAAAAAGAAATAAAATAAAATAAAATAAAATAAAATAAAATAAAATAAAATAAAATAAAATAAAATGAAAAAAAAAATAAAATAAATAAAATAAAATAATAAAATAATAAAATAAAATACCCACACGCACACTATATTATTTGCAATAATAATAATAATAATAATTGTTTGGATGCCCCCAAAAAAAAAAAAAAAAAAAAAAAAATATATATATATATATATATATATATATATATATATATATATATATATATATATATATATATAATAAAATAAAATAAAATAAAATAAAATAAAATAAAATAAAATAAAATAAAATAAAATAAACATATACACTATATTATTTGCAATTGTAATAATAATAATAATAATAATAATAATAATAATAATAATAATAAATGTTTGGATGGTAAAAATTCAATAAATAAATACATAAATACATAATTTAAAAATAAAATAAAAACACTATTACTTGCAATCAAAGAACAAAAATTTACAAAATATATCTAATATTTTTATTTCTATATATAATACAATATAATGATAACAACAGTTGCATTAATTTTTAACATCAGTGTTAAATACACATTTCTTCTTGTAATGTATTCAGACAACACACATTAAAATGACTGTGTGCATGTTGCTTTGATTCAACAGAGCAGATCGAGCAGACGAAACCTTCTGCTGACAAAAGCAGTCAGCGAGCTGCTCGGCAGTGGGGTTTGTTTGCTTTGTGCAAATATGATGTGCAAGGCTAATGGCGTAATCAAGATCTCCCTGCATGCTGCAGCTGCAGGAACGCAAACACACCGACAGATGAAGATCAGCGTCCTAATGTCATGCCAAAAAATCACTCGCATTCCACACAATTTCACAATATTTCAGCTATCCCGCTCTGAATTCACTGTGCATTTCGCGAGACTCTGTGCAATCTCCAAATTGTGGGAATGAAGGGTCGCCGTGTCAGCGTTTCTCATAAAGAGATAAGTAGCCTACGGAGGCGAGGCGATGGGCTCGGACTATCTCGTGTCCTTCGGAGACACGGGGCACATGGAGGGCAGGAGCACTGAATCATACCAAACGCTCCGTCTGAGAAACAACTCAATTCATTATAGACTGATAGCTGACTGGATAGATAGCTGTCTGGGTCACGGAGTAGGCTCTACGCAGCGGACCCATTTAAAGAGCAAGTTGAGGCCACGCTGAGAGACGCTTACAGTGCCGCTCATAACAACTAGTGAGTCCAGACACTTCAACAACTGCTTGGAAGAGATGAGCCTGGTTTGGTCGACCTGCCGTATTAAACTCAGCCTAAAAGCGTTATTCAGATGGGATTTGTTTTTAAATAACGCTTCGAGAGATAATTAGTCTTTAATTAGTCTTTTCAGTAGGACAAATATGTGATTGTTTTGAAGAGTTTCAAAGAGAAGCTGTAAAACGAAAAGAGTACGCTGCAATTCACAGACAATATCTATGTTCACCCTGTAAAGGAAACAAACAAACAATGTTGTAGTGTGACAAAAGTCACATTCCTTGCAGTTAAAACATATTTTCACCTTATTTGAAAATGTTTTGCAAATAAATAAAGGTTTGCTGTTTTTAATTAATATAGTCTGTGTAAAAAATTCTCACTCAGAACTGCTAGTAAATTGCACAATTACCTAGAAATGGCAAGCAAAAATAAATTAGACAAAATAAAATAAAATAAAATAAAATAAAATAAAATAAAATAAAATAAAATAAAATAAAATAAAATATGTGTAGAAATATTTATAATAATACTAATAAATACTCAGAACTGCTAGTAAATTGCACAATTACCTAGAAATGGCAAGCAAAAATAAATGAGATAAAATAAAATAAAATATAATAAAATAAAATATGTGTAGAAATATTTATAATGATACTAATACATACTCAGAACTGCTAGTAAATTGCACAATTACTTAGACATGGCAAGCAAAAAATAAAATAAAATAAAAATAAAATAAATAAATAATAAATAAATAAATAAATTAAATAATTAAATAATAAAATAAAATACAATAAAATAAAATGTGTAGACATTAATAATAATAATAATAATAATAATAATAATAATAATAATAATAATAATAACAAATACTCAGAACTTCAAGTAAATTGCACAGTTACTTGGAAATGGCAAGAAAAAAAAAAAAAAATAAAACAAAATATGTGTAGAAACATTTATAATAATTATAATAAATACCCAGAACTTCAAGTAAATTGCACAATTACTTGGAAAAAATAAAATAAAATAAAATAAAATAAAATAAAATAAAATAAAATAAAATAAAATAAAATAAAATAAAAATAAACAAATAAAATAAAATATGTGTAGAAATATGTGTAATAATACTAATAAATACCCAAAATAAATAATAAAAGAAAAGAAAATAAATAAAAGAAAAGAAAATGTGAAGAAATATTTATAATAATACTAATAAATATTTTTAACTTTAAGTGAATTGCACAGTTACTTAGAAATGGCAAGCAAAAAATTAATAAAGTAAAATAAAATAAATTAAAATAAAATATGTGTAGAAATATTTGTAATACTACTAATAAATACTCAAATTAATAAATAAAATAAAAAAATAAAATAAAATAAAATAAAATAAAATAAAATAAAATAAAATAAAATAAAATAAAATAAAATAAAATAAAATAAAATTTTCACTCAAATAAGTAAATTGCACAGTTAATTACTGAAAATATCAAGCATTGAATCAAGCTTCTTGATAAGATAATTTACTCTGTAATTTTTACAGTTGTACAAAAAAACGCAAACACACGCCTTCAATTTAAACAAGAAGAAAATCCCAAAATATGCTTGTGACACAAAACCTAACTTCATCAGAGAAAACGAGTCCCATCCGAATACAGTTTATGTGGTTCAATTATTCAGTTTATTTGCCTCTTTCTCTCAAGGCTTTTCATTGTTTCTCTATTGCAATTAACGGGCGTATTGCTCTTATAAATGATTGATGCGGCTGAGTGTTATAACATGTCGCAGTAGTGTTGTTTATTCACACACTGTGCAACTAAAGCACCTTTCTGTGAGCGTTTTTATCTCCCTTCAGAGCCCTCCGTAAAGCCTTGTTTATCATTTAATGTAATCACGTACTTGAATGACACAGAATACAGAAATAGCGCGAAAAATAATATATCTTGAGAAATATTTTTGGTGCTGAATGAATACATTCTTTTTGATTTATGTGTACCGGGTACACTTGAATTGAACACAATAATATACTGTGTGTGTGTGTTGCATTAGGAAAGCTGCTAAGATTTGTGACACAATGCTGCACAATAACATTAATATTTACAATAAAGTATCATGTGAAAATGTACAGATGCATCTTTAGAAAATTGTAGTGTCAACTACATATATCTCAAAAAAAAAAAAAAAAAAAAAATATATAAAAAAATATATATATATATATATATATATATATATATATATATATATATATATATATATATATATATATATATATATATATATATATATATATATATATATATATATATATATATATATATATATATATATATATATATATATATATATATATATATATATATATATATATATATATATATATATATATATATATATATATATATATACATATATATATATATATATATATATATATATATATATATATATATATATATATATATATATCTCAAATAAACAGAAACAAGCATAAATAAATAAATAAATAGAAAATTTAATTTATTGTTGTTGTTGTTTTATTTTTATATATGTCTGCCATTAAATATATATAAAAAATTAGCTAGTTTCGGTTGATTTTTATAATAAATAAAGAAATAAATATTGTACAAAATAGTTTCACTCAGAAATTGCTGGTGAACTGCACAATTAATTACAAAAAAGGAAAGAAACATAAAATAAATACATATATAAATTTATTGTTTAGATTAATTTAGAAAATTTATTATTATTATTATTATTATTATTATTATTATTATTGTTGTTGTTGTTGTTGTTGTTGTTGTTGTTGTTGTTGTTGTTGTTTGTTGTTGTTGTTTTATTTTTATATATGTCTGCCATTAAATATATAAACAATAGCTAGTTTCAGCTGATTTTTATAATAAATAAATAAATAAATATTGTAGAAACTAGTTTCATTCAGAAATTG